>NW_027455488.1:0-36046 GCF_040206685.1 Ascaphus truei
TGAAGGGGTCTTCTTCCCGGAGTGAATAGTGTTGCAGTGAGCAGAGACAGAATATAAACACAAAGCGGCGAATCAAAAGATAGATCACGCCACAGGTAACACCAATCATGTATCCCAGAACTATCATATGATAGCCGTGACGTCTTCTCCGCAGCTGATTATAATCACTCTGATTCCACTCAGGCGGCGTAAGAGCAACAGATGACTCTATCGAGTCCAAGCTGCACGCTAAATTCGCGGATGCGCATTGAGTTGGTAGGAGTCTTGACATTGCAGAGAAGATGCGCTGTTTATGTTCTTATGACAGACGGATTTATTGAGGTTGGCATAACAACCACTGCTCCAGAACAGACACGCTGTACAGGAATTCCCAACATCACATCTCTCGATAGAGAAGATCACTGGTGGCAGATTGTAATTATCACCTTTTAAATGGACCGGAACATAGGTGAATTGATCACATGGAAGACATCAGACAGGCAGCATCATCATCCCTTGTATGCCTTGTTAGTGCCATAAGATGGTGTTCATTATCATCATTAATTTCTAATGGATCAGGAAGTCCTAACACAAGATGAAAAATAAACAAAATGTTAGAATAAATAATGACATATAAAAAAACTTTATATCAAATATAAAAGGGAAAAGAGGAAAATAAAGGGGGAGGGAGATGTATAAGGGTAAAAAAGGGTATGTAATTGTTAAGGCAGCAGACCCAAAAGAAAATACTGGTATACCAAGAGAAGCTAATAGCCAAATCTACAATAAATATATAAAACCTTATGGTTACTTGAATGTTATATACCATGAATCAAAAAACTGCACATAAAATTTACAAAAAAAACATTGCAAAACCCAAAGAATCGTTCATGCCATACGGCATCATGGTGTTAAGTTGAACAATCCAACGGCAATCCTTTTGTAAGAGTGCTTTTTCTACATCACCCCCTCTGATGCCTAAGGATACCTTATCTATCCAAAGGCTCTCAAAACCGTATTGTCAGTGCCATGAACTGTGAGGAAGTGCCTTGCCACAGAAGTATTTTTTTTTTAAAACCAACAAGGTCTCTCTGGGCAATCCTAATATTCCAGAAATGTTGCAGAACTCGTTGTCTCAGTTCTCGTGTGGTCATGATGATGTAGATGGATTTTTTGAGAAAAGTATTAGGAAGATACCAGGTCCTGTTTATGGAAAAGCCAGATAGAACCCACCTAGATCATCCGGTCAACACAGGCGATCAGTGACCCCTACACAAGAATGCCACCAGATCTTTGCCAAGGTGCGGCAGGGATTAGAATGTTATATTGAGGAGATGCGGGTCCTAGGAGTTATCACCTTCTTCCAGAGTTCCTGGGAATTGGCAGATCCTGTAGAGCCCAGAGGCTAGGGAGAAGTCAGCGTTCGTCACCCCAAATGGCTTATACAAATTCTCCATGATACCATTTGGGATGAAAAATGATCTGTCTATGTTTCAACACCTGGTAAACAGAATGTTGGACAGGATGCAGTGGTATGCCTGAGTTTATCTGGATGACCTGGCAGTATTTACTAAGACACAGGATGAACACTTGGGCCACATAGCCAGATGAGGGAGAATAGTTTAGATCTGAAGCCCACCATGTTCCAACTTAGCATGGCAGTGGTTCATTATCTGGGACACTGGTTGAACAGAGGACAGCTCAAGATGGATAAATTAGAGGCTATCCTCTGGTGGCTGACTGCCCATACTCAAAAGCAGGTTTATACCCCAATATAGTACTATTGTTAAACACCTGACTTACCTGATGTAGAAAAGGCTCCCCCACACTGTGACCTGGTCTCTCAAAAGTGAGGCTGCATTCATGGCCTCAACGAGGCGTAAGGCAACACTCCAATCCTCTGACTACAGAAAACAGTTCCTCATCCAGACTGATGCCTGCATCAGGAGTCCTTGGCCATCATTTGCACCCTCAAGTAAATTTAGTCGTATTTTTATGGCAGGACATTTATCGTTGTCACAGACCACAATCCCCTCAGTTGACTTCACCGGGTGTTGGGAGAGAATGGCAAGCTGTTGCAGAGGTGCTTAGCTCTGCAGGTACATGACTTTTCCATCCAGCACAAGAAGGATAGTGACCATGAAAAAAACAATGACTTATCATGGTAGGAAAAACCGGAGCCTGGAGCATCAACCCTGTACTTCAATTGATTCAGGAGGCCAGCCCATCGGGATTTAAACCCCAGGGGTCTCATCTTGAGAGGCGATGTGATGGTAGAGGTAGCATGGCAAGCTACAATAAAAGTACAACCAGCTCGCTGCCCTTGCTCGTCAAGATGGCTACACAAAACAAGGGTTAAAAAGGCCTCCATCCTGGTCATAGCATGTTACCTGTAATTATTATGTAGTATTACTTTGTTAATGTACTTGTCTGTGTGACTCAATTGATAGGCACACAGTGGGTCAGAGGGCTGGCGTGGTGAAGTGTTTAGGGATGATTGTGATTTTTGCATTTTATCTGTGTGACTCGTGTGGCTGGGATAGCAATAAATGGTTGAGTTAGGGGCCTATAATGAGTCAGAGGGCTGGCCTTTATGTATGCCCAGTAGAGTGTTTAGGGAATTGGACTGGGATGCGCCTGTCTGCTGGGAGAGTACTTATTCCAAAGCTGTAGCATTGTCCTCCACCCCCTCTCTCCTGACAGGACAGCACCTGGTCTTTAATGTTTCAGATGGAGGTCGGGAAAGTATAAAAGCTGACACCTCTTACAGCTCCCAGATGTTCTTAGTTAGTCTCACTGTCTAGAGACTACCTGGTGTGGGGACAGTGGTCCCTGGGGCGGTCACTCCTTGTTACTGGAGTATGGACAGATCAAGATGGAGACAATGAGGGTAAGCTAGCTTTGCTAGCGTCCTCCTCCTCCTAAAGAGATAGAAATCCCTTGTAACCCGAGTTTGTGGTGAGTTATTGTCGTATCTTTATTTTGTGCTACTCCCTGTTGGCTCCGGCCAGAACAAACTATATATTTTTTAACTCCCTGGAAAAAGTCTGGTCTATCATAACAAATGCAAAACCAGTTTTATTTTTACTACCAAAAACATTATCATGAGAAAGCATTTGATTGCATTGATTGGGGGTATATGTTATTAAAAGTAATCTATTACCAAGAATCCTATACTGTATCTATTCCAACAACAAGCCCTAGACGCAGTTAAAGCGAGACTCTGAAGGGTTTGTCTCATGGAAAAACTGACAGGGATACAAAATGACACAGTCCAGAATATCCTAAAAGTGTGGGAACCAAGGCGAAACTATATAGGGGATAGATGTTTTACTAAGGAAACTCTCCAAATTTGAAGAGCAACAAAGTAGAAAAGCCATGAAGACCCATGAATTAAAATTAAAGGTATTAGTATGGAAGCAATCTAGTGACATGTGGTTTGAATCTAAACAGCAGTTGCAGCAGACCCGGAGGGGTATTCTGTATTCCGCCAAAGGACTGAATGTACCATATATTACATAATCTCCAAAACATGAAAAATACTGTAAATGCAATTTTTTTCAGTTCCTCCTTTCTCCTCTTTTTGTCCTTAATCAGTTGATAGTGTATAGCAGGCCTACACAACTCGTAAAGTGAGAAGGGCCGAACTGCTCCAAGGAAAAAAAATCATCATCATCATCATCATCATCATCATCATCATCATCATCATCATCATCATCATCATCATCTCTCCACCAGCACCCTTCGTCATCATCCTCATATATCCCCCAGAACCCCTCACTATCAACCTTTGCGATACTCCCCATCTATCTCTCATACCCTCATCTCTCCCCCTCACCCACACACATAATACTCCCCCTCCACATCAAACACACAATAACCCCCTGCTCACAACACACATCCCGCCCCCCTGCACCTCACATCACTCTCCCCCCTGCACCTCACATCACTTTCCCACCCCTGCCCCTCACATCATTCTCTCCCCTGCACCTCACATCATGCTCCCCCCCTGCACCTCACATCACTCTCCCCCCTGCTCCTCACATCACTCTCCCCCCCCCTGCACCTCACATCACTCTCCCCCCCTGCACCTCACATCACTCTCCCCCCCTGCACCTCACATCACTCTCCCCCCCTGCACCTCACATCATCCCCCCCTGCACCTCACATCATTCTCCCCGCCCTGCACCTTACAACATTCCCCCACCCCTGCACCTCACATCATTCTCCCCCCCTGCACCTCACATCATTCTCCCTCCCCTGCACCTCACAACATTCTCCCCCCCCTGCACCTCACATCATTATCCCTCCCCTGCACCTCACATCATTCCCCCCCTGCACCTCACATCATTCTCCCCCCCTGCAACCCTCATCATCTCCCCCCTCATCATCTCTCCCCCCCTCATCTCTCCCCCCCTCATCTCTCTCCCCCCCTCATCTCTCCCTCCCCTCATCATCTCCCCTCCCTCATCATCCCCCCCCTCATCATCTCCCCGCCCCCCCCCACATCATCATCTCCTCACCCCGCACCCCGCACCCGATCATGGCGGTGGAAGCTGGCCCCAGGAGGTGTTAGCATTAGCGGCAAGAAGGTAAGAAGCACAGGGGGAGGGGTAAGGAAGGGAGGGGGATCGCATCAAACTGCTGGCACTCCGTGTATCAGCAGAGCGGGTTGGGGATGGGGCAGCACGTTAAAATGCTAGCGCTCCTTCCCCACTCACAATGCGCTCCTTCCCATTTGTTTCGGCAGAGCGGGTGTGGAGGGAGCGTGTCACAATGCGCTCCTTCCCTCCTCTGTCTGCAGAGCCGGCTTGGGGGGGGGGGGAGTCAGGGAGTCATCAAGGGCCGCACAGAGAGTCCAGGTGGGCCGCATGCGGCCTGCGGGCCGTATGTTGGGCAGGCCTGGTGAATAGCTTGTCATTTTTTGTAAAGGAAGAAAAAAAAGATAAAAGTGTCCTCCAGCGCGTAGACTCAGTTCATCATCCCAGACATATACAAAAGGGAAAAAAACACAAATAATGGTATAATATAAAATATTTAAAATTATATCACATACTGTATAAATATTAAAATGCACACTTACATGTAACGAAATCACACTGGGAAATATGGTGTATCCTTCCACAACTGCCAGTAGGTGACTTAAAAAAGGTAGAGGAAAAAAGCATAGCATAATAACATTTTAATAACAATAGATAGATTAAAATAAGATACACACACAAACAGATCTTTCACATGGGCATTTGGGAATAGCTTTCCAGCATAGTATCTGTCCAATTCAGTTCAGCTTTCCCATGTCTTCCCTCCACTTTTGACTGCGAGGTATCCTCATGGTGCCTGTCTCAGCCGCTCTTTAGCCCCTTGTATCCGGTGTTTGACTATTGTTACCCCAGCCCGGTCGGAGTCCTTAGATTCTGTTCCACCCAGAATCCAGTTTGCGCATGCGCACAAATGTCTGTCGGGGGCGTAGCTGATTGGCCGTGATTGGCCGACTGTGGAGTATGATGGCTTGCAGTGTCAAAAATTCCATCAAATGTGGTTTGCTCACAGCTTCATTAGTGATGAGGTATATAAATATGGTATAATTTTAACTATTTTATATTATACCATTATTTTTATTTCTCCCTTTTATATATGTCTGGGATGATGAACTGAGTCTACGCACTGGAGGACACTTTTTTCTTTTACAAGCTGTTTCTGGGGGGACTGGAATTACCTCCTTGGACTCTTGCAGTGGGACTTTAAGTACACTAAGATTTTTATATTTATTTATTCGCTTCCGCATTTATTATTTTAGATTACCTTGTACCTTGGTTTGTTGGTTGGCGCTACCTTTCTTTTTTCTTGTGGTATTGTCGTTTTTTGTATTGTTCTAAAGTGCTGCTTTTTAAGTTTACGCTAATATAAAGATGTCACACGTACTGTATGTTAAAAATTGTTCGTAAACAAAGAGTAACATGCTACCCTTTTATTTTATGTACCCCTCCCCACCTTTTTTCATAGAAAACTCAAATAAAGAACAAGTTAAAAAAAATGTTTTAAAAAATTATGAAAACAGTATAGCTTACAAACAGGGGCCTCGCTTTTCAATACGGTCATAAACATAGTCACATACACAGCAAATATATACTGACTATCATATTCTGCAAAATGCAAAAAAAATCCATTGAATTATAGATCAGAATTATTTTATAGATATGATGTTGATTTAAAAAAGAAAAAAAAAGAGAAAGCAGTTTCATCACACAGGACAGAAAAACAACAGTGGTGCACATGAAAAGACACAACCCTTAGAAAAAGATTTCATAATACCACTTCTTTCCCAGGCACAATACCCACAATGAATCCCAAACATTCTGTCATAATGTTGAATGGTTCCATTTCAATTAACTTTCACCAAATTCTCTGCAATATCGATCTGCACGCACTCTATGAACAAAGTTCTGACCTTGCCATCGTCACCCTGTATTGAAAACACAGAGCAAAGGGTTACTTAGAACCAGTCCTGAAACCTCAAAAATTGGCAAACTAAATACATGAGGTGCAGGTGACACCCTTTAATGGATAGTAAAACCTATATTGCTTCATTTGTAATTAAACCTCTTTTCTCTCTTTTTATGTGGAAATGGACAGAAGTGTGCAAGCACACAAAACCATAAAGTATAATTTACCATGATGAGTTCTGCAGCTCACGTACCCCCATCTCATCTTTAATGTTAACATGTCCAGGGCAATAAGGGTGGGATGAGGCATTGACAAAGTGTTGAGTGGGATATCACCCCACTTTGGCTTGCATTCTTCAGACGTCACAAGCTGTGAGAAGTCTCAAGGCAGGCAGGGTGGTGGGGAGGTCAATAGCAGCCCACACCTGGGATCTAAAGATTGGGTACTGATATACAGCATGGCAGCTAAAAAGTTAATATTTTATGTGCATTTACCTAATTGTTGTGATACGATACATCATCATTATACTGTACCTTCTGTTTTCTCTGTTCACAAGACAGTGCAGGAACACTGAATCTGCTACATCAGTAGCACAGCGTTCTCTCCTAAGCGTTATTGCTACTAATTGCCTCTTTGTGCACTTTGCTGTATATAGTATGTCCAACAATATATTTCACTCTCTGTCCTCTTTGATATACCTCCCACTGTGTGCTTCTAAAGCAGAGTGTATCAAACTGTGTGTCACAGGAAGTTACAAACCACTAAATTAAGTATAATAGGTAAGAGGATTGCATTCAAGATTACTTGGGGCACATACTGTACTGTATATACAAACAGCTGCTTATTATAGTTGCCCATCACTATAGTGACTATTATAACCTTAGGACTTCAACTTACTGGAGGCTTCTCAGACATTAGTATCTTAGTTTACTTTATAATTTCACTATTTTCACCTTTAGCGGTAGGTTCCTTTTGCATATTTGTGATTATGTATGCACTTCTCTGGATGCTCTGTAGCAAGCAAATTCATTTTTAGTCACCATTACTTTAAATATTATAATTTAAAGGTATTTTTTTTTAAGCTAATTCAACTATATATCCTTCATGTGTGTGCAACTATAGGATTTATTTTGGTGCATACACCCAATACAATAGTTTGAAAAATGCGTGTGCAAAACCAACTGTTCCCATTACAGTATATTTTATGTAAGTAATTTATATGCATTTTCAGACTCCAACAATTCTACTACAAAATATTTGTCTGCTACCAAACAAATCTACGTATTGTCTACTGTACTGTACATCACATTTCACATTGGTTCTCTTGTACATTTATTTTTACTATCTGCCTTTAACATATCTTGTATGCTTAGTACATCTCCTCATGTACTGTCTCCATGCTTTTCCCAAGACATTGTAATATTCTCTGAGCAATTAGCCACAGAATCTGAATTGTCAACACAAATTTTACTATTGCTACATGACAGCCTGTCTTTATATCTCCACACGACATGGTATGTATGGAAATATTATTCAGCCACATAACAGCTTGACATGGGTCAGTGAGGTTGACAATTCTTGCAGTCTGTCCCAGTGCATAAATACATATTCAAACAAGAAGGATAAAGGGAGAGTAAAAAAAATGTATGTCACAAAGATTTATCAAATAAGGACAAGGTGAAGTTAAAATTAGCAGACGATAAAGGAAAGAACAAGCAGGAAATGTATAATCTTATAAGGAAAAAGCTTTCCTTTTTTGCTGATAAATGACATTGTTTTTGCAATGCAGATACCTTTCACTATGATAAACTCTTTGAAAAGAACCCAATTCTATGATAAAGAGATTTAGGCAAGAATCAGGAGTAGTTGCCTAGTTAAAGGGTTTCTGTATAGAATTTGATGAATGAAAAACAAGTCAATTGTGGCAGCCTGCCAGAAAATAGGGATGCAAATGTACTTGGCTGAAGCAGCATATAACTAATCTAACATCCTGAAAACATTGTATATTGTAATATGATAAGGGAGCCTCAGAAAACCTTTAAAATAGCAATGTGTTTTGTCTTGACTTGTAAAGATATACAGTATAAGCATGTCATAATTATGTATTTGATATGAATTGCTAAGAGCAATGGGATGCTAGCATAAAAAGGGGTGTAGATTAAAATAAGCATAGCATAATTGTATTCTCTAAATTATAACCTTCAGTTAGAAGCGTAATACAAATGGAGAAAAGTTTAATGTGCGACCATTACATTAAATGGAAATATTACTATATGCTCATTTGCATGTCTTTTAGACAGGTCTGCAACCCCGCCTTTCACCATTATCACCCAGCACACAGCACTTCCACTGCAGCAAGGGATTCTGGGAAATGAGCACACAGTGCCACTTTTTGCTTCAAAACCATTCAACATGGTTCCCCTATAGGCTTAAGCTTGCTGCATGGTCACAGCTTTGAGCACAGCCAGGGTTAAGATGCATATCCAGTAAACCCACCCACAGACAGCCAGTCGTTTCGACCTTAACGGGTCTCATCAGTGTGGGGTTGGTTATACTGGCTATGCAAAAATGAAGCAAGGATAGGTTTTACCATACTTAGTTAAGTTTTGGTGGGACATTTGCATGTCATTTCCAGAATCCCTTGCTGCAGTGGAAGTGCTGTGTGTTGGGCGATAATAGTGAAAGGCGGGGTTGCAGATCTTTCTGACATGCAAATGAGCATACAGTAATATTTCCATTTGCTATATGCTTTGCTGTGAAGGATTGTTGTCACTTTTTTTATCCACCATTACTTAACTAAGCATTATATAAGTTGATAAGTAAATGGAAAGCAAGCAGAGGCTGTTTTTTTTCCCCTTGTAACATTTTATTTTTTTATTCCAGTATTTTTCTAATTAGGACAAATGTTGATGTATATTTTTTCTGGCATTGATGAAATTAGCCTCTTTTATTATTTTTTACATGATTTAAATAACATACAGTAAATATGATTTAGAGGCCTATTCACAAAGCAGTGATAAGTGGTTTAAAACTTGATAAATTCCCTTATTGTGTGATACTGCCTCCTTTGCTAGTCACAAAGCAGTGATAACAGTGCAGTATCGCGCACTAATGACTTTTTAGCAAACTTTAACCTTCTGAACAAAAAAGTCATCCAACAACCCCAAAAAAAAGCCAAAATTGCTTTTTTTTGTCAGTAATAGCTATTCACAAAGCAGTGAAAAGCTTAACAAACTTTAACATTTCTCAATAATTGGCCAGCTAAAGGTTGGTGCTAAAAATATTGAAAGATGCACCAAAGTATTTTTTTTACAGAATTGATACCAGAGGCTGAAGGGGGTTTTAGTGGTCCTCATGGGCCTATGGGTGGTCACCGCTGGTGTCTGGGGCTCCCCGCAGGTGTCTGGGGTCCCCACAGGCCTGTGGCCTCCAGGTGGTCCCATTGGGTGTCTGGGAGACTCCAGGAGATTCCCATGGGTATCTGGAGGCCTCCATGTTGTCCTTACAGGTGTCAAGGGGTCTCTGAGTGGTCTGCACGGGTATCCAGATGTCTCTGGGTGGTCCCTGTGGGTGTCCGGGGGTCCCCGCGGATCCCTGCCAGCCCCCGGTATCAATCCTGTTCAGAAAAAAAAATTGCAGTGCAATACATTCAAGTACATACAACCTCCCCAAACCCAGTACAGTAATGGGCAAAATTACTTTATCCAGATATGGATAAGGAGCATTTGTCCATTTTAAATAATACATAAACAAGCCAGCATAACGTAAATAAAACTTGCACTTACCCCTGCCAGGTTGAAGGCCGTCCTCATCCTCCTCACTATACATGTCCTCTGTTGGCAGCAAAATAACAATTAAAAATACAATCTAATGGCCCCTAGCCCCTTAATCACCTTAGCGGTTAGTAACCTCTAAAGTAATTAAGGGGTAAACCCATCCTCCCCTGCTACCAACCTGGTAGGCCTAACCACCTTCCCCATGGCAACTACCCCTTTCTCCACCCCCTCTACACATTGATTGGCAAAGTGGTAAATATTGCCATATAATATGGACATGATTTACCACTATGACAATCAATGGTCAACCTCAAAACAAAACAATCACCAAAAGAAAAACATCAAAAATAAACCACAATAAAAAAGCAAACACCAAAAAAATAGCAGAAATAAAAGAAAACATAAAAAAATCCCATAATTAAAAATCAAAACACCAAAAAAAAAAAGCAACCAACAAAAAATACAATAATTAAAAAAAATCAACAAAGAAACACAAGATTGATACATAGCAATCAATACAAATACATTTAAAACAAATAAAAGTAAGCATTTGCCAAAAAATGCATTGCTTCTCACTGGGCATAGATAAATACATTGGCAATCAATGGGCAAGCTAAAAAAATTAAATTTAGAAATACAATCAAAATACCTGAAAAATACAATTGTTATACATTCAATGTTTTTCTTACCTTTAGATGTCTTCACTCTCCAATTCCCAAGGTCTCAGGAAACTCTCGCCAAGGTCGCAATCATCCTCATCTTCAGGTAAGTTGCTTCTTTCTTCTTCTGTTCTTCTTTAATGACTTACTGTAGGGGAAAACCGCTAAAGCAATGAAGGGGTTAAACTTGAGAGCATGGTTTCTTTGCAGTACATGGGGTGAGTGAAGGGGTCAGTTGCCCCAGGGTGGGTGGTTAGGGCTGCCGTGAAGGTTGCAGGAGGAGTTAACCCCTTCACTTCCATAGCAGTGGAAATCTCTAGGGCAGGGTCTCCAAACTCAGTCCTCAAGAGCCGCCAACAGACCAGATTTTATGGATATCCCTGTTTCAGCACAGGTGGCTCAATCAGTGGCTCAGTCTTTGACTGAGCCACTGATTGAGCCACCTGTGTTGAAACAGGGATATCCATAAAAGCCGACCTGTTGGCGGCTCTTGAGGACTGAGTTTAGAGACCCCTGCTCTAGGGTAAAGAAGGGGTTAACCACTCCCGCTATCCAACCAAGAGGCCTAACCACTGACCTGGGGCAACTACCCCTTAACCCAATCCCTCTACCCCCAAGAAACATTAAAGTACAACAACTCTACCCCCAAAAACCATCCCCAACACATACAGTACAGTAATGGGCAAAAGGACTATTATCCAGATCTTGATAATAGCTCATTTACCCATAAAATTTAAAACATTATCCAGCCAACATAAAGTAAATAAAAGTTGCACTTACCCCTGCCAGGGTGAAGGCCATCCTCATCTTCCTCTCCATCCTCCGTGGCAGCAACATAATAATAAAAAACAAACTAACGGCCACTAACCCCTTAATAACATTAGTGTTAGTAACCACTATAGTAATTAAGGGGTTTACCACCCTCCGCCACTGCCCCCCACCCTCTACCCATTGATTGACACAGTGGTACACCATGCCCATGTAATATGGGCATGATTTGCTACTATGACAGTCAATGGGCAACCTAAAAAAACAAGCACCAAAAATACACGACAATTAAATAAAACAAGCACCAAAAATACATAACAATAAATAAAAACAAGTATTTGCCAAAAAAATGCATAGCTTGTCCATATGTTTATCTATAGTCTTAAAGGGGCAAAGATAAACATATTGGCAGTCACTGGGCAATTAAAAAAATAAGTATGCAATGAAAAAAATATACAACCAGCTTTTCTAACTTTTGACATCTTCACCCTCCAATTCTGAGTCTAGCAGCAACCTCTTCATCTTTGATACAATACTCCTCAACATCTGGTAAGTCCTTCTTTCTTCTTTCTTTTCTTCTTTATTTGTAATCCAATCCAATGGGGCGGATGTTGTCTCTTCATCTTCATGGCTTCAAATGAGATGGGGGCAGGCCTCATAGAAGGCCTGTGATGTCACATTTGAGTAGCAAATGGTCCATCCCCAATCCGATTGACTGACGTACAATGTGACAGGGTTTTTCTTTTTAAAGGATGTTATGTCATCTTAAAGGGAGGCTAAATGCTAGGTGGGATGATTAGATCACTGAGAGTATATTAGGTGATATAATTACAAACTCACCCGTCCTCATCTAGACCTTAAAGATTACCCCCCTTCTTTTTTGAACCAGCATAAGAGTGTCATGATCATGCACAGTCTTGACTTTCTATGCACAGTATGCACTTTCATAAATGTTTAATGCGGTATATATTTTAATATATCCTCTATATTGCTTCAACTATTGGCAATTAAAGTGTTTATTTTTGTGCTCCAAATCCTCATAGTGATTTTGGAGTTTATTTAGATAATAATCTATAGTGATATTTAAATGTTCCACCAGATAAGCAAAACATAATTATCGGGTGGATTCACTATAAATATTTATAGTCACATTTCTGCATTAAATTTAGATCTAGTATGTGTCCTATGTATTGCCCCTAGAATTCATTATACCAATCTACTACTATTGTTATATGTTCTCTAATAAACGGTTTTAAATTTCAACTAATTACACAAAGTTTCACTGAGTGCATTTTACAAGGATTCGGTCTTCCTTTCTGTATACAGTGAAATTATTTCAGAATATATTGTTTAATTTAAAGATACACAGATAGATTAAAAATATACAGTATATTATAATATTGTCTTCCAAACCATGGAGAAGTTTGCCCTGAAACCTCTGACATAACACCTTATTTTTCCTTTACTGTGGAAAGACATTAGTTAGTTACAGATTTAGAGTTAGAGTTGTAGAGAATGACATTTATTTATTTATTTATTTATTTATAAAATATTTTACCAGGAAGTAATACATTGAGAGTTACCTCTCGTTTTCAAGTATGTCCTGGGCACAGAGTAAAACAAAATAATACATGGTTACAAATACAGTTACATAAATGAACAAGGTATACATTATATACAAGACATTGCATGCACAGTTAAAGAAAATATATATTATGAGCGTATGAAACAGTTACAGACCAGATTAAAGTGTGAGACAGCCTTAGATTTGAAAGAACTTAAGCTGGTGGTGGATATGAGAGTCTCTGGTAGGTTGTTCCAGTTTTGGGGTGCACGGAAGGAGAAGGAGGAACGTCCGGATACTTTGTTGAGTCTTGGGACCATGAATAGTCTTTTGGAGTCTGATCTCAGGTGATAGGTTATGCATGTGGTAGGGGTGAGGAGCTTGTTCAGGTAGCTGGGTAGCTTGCCCAGAAAGTATTTGAGGGTGAGACAGGAAAGGTGAACTTTGCGCCTAGACTCTAGTGATGACCAATCTAGTTCTTTGAGCATTTCGCAGTGATGTGTGTTGTAGTTGCATTGGAGAACAAAACGACAAATTGAATTGTAGAGGGTGTCAAGTTTGCTAAGGTGGGTTTGAGGAGCCGAGCCATATACTATGTCTCCATAGTCAATAATTGGCATTAGCATCTGCTGTGCGATACGCTTTCTGACCAGGAGACTTAGGGAGGATTTGTTCCTGTAAAGTACTCCTAGTTTGGCATAGGTCTTGGTTGTCAGGGTATCAATGTGCATCCCGAATGTTAGGTGGGAGGCAAACCATAAGCCCAGGTATTTAAAACTAGTGACAGGTGTTAGAGTGGTTTTAGCGTTGGTTCTAATCAGGAGCTCAGGCACAGGAAGCTTTACAAATTTAGTCTTGGTCCCAAATACCATTGTTACAGTCTTGTCAGTGTTTAAAAACAGTTTGTTTTGGGAAATCCAGTTTTCGAGTCTCAAAAAGTCAGACTGAAGTATGTGTTGAAGGTCAGAGAGGCTATGGCTGTGTGCATACAGGATTGTGTCATCTGCATACATGTGTATTGAGGCTTCCTTACAAGCTGTGGGAAGATCATTAATGAACACTGAGAAGAGTAGGGGCCCCAGAACAGAGCCTTGCGGTACACCAAGGGTGATATCCAGGGGGTTGGAGTTAGAGCCTGAGATGGACACATGTTGGGATCTTCCTGATAGGTAGGACTGAAACCAGTTTAAAGCATGTTTCCCTATTCCAGAGCTCTGGAGTTTGTTAAGCAGGATAACATGATCAACTGTGTCAAAAGCCTTTGCAAAATCTAGGAATACTGCACCAGTGAGTTGT
This sequence comes from Ascaphus truei, assembly GCF_040206685.1. NCBI lineage: Eukaryota > Metazoa > Chordata > Amphibia > Anura > Ascaphidae > Ascaphus > Ascaphus truei. The sequence continues at coordinate 14,487 of NW_027455488.1, forward strand.
CCCCGTTCCATTCCACACTGGATTTCATTGCAAACTTTTAGCAGGGTAGTTACGGTGGAGTGTTTGGGACGAAACCCAAACTGGAATTGGCTAGGGAAATTTGTCTTGGTGTAGAAATCGCTTAATTGGGATTGGACACATTTTTCCATAACTTTGGATAGAATTGGGAGAAGTGAGATGTCCCCCCAGGTAACACAACATATACCATTATAACACAGCATATTAGAGAATTCAATAACAGTACTGGTGCAGAATATCCCAACAGATCCCACCAGAAAGCATCTACATATACAATGTAGTTTATTTAATGTGTATACTCCATCTTGACACTTTTCCTTAATTAAAAAAAAGTGGTTTGCATCGGAATAGCATCTGTACATTTGAATAATTCATTACTAAGCCAAATTTATACGTCTTTTAATGCATTACAATAAATGTGCACATTTCTGGCATCAAGCCATCAAGAAATATTTTGCAAATTTAAAATACTTGTGACAACCTCAACTAAGATTATTTGAATATATTTAAGCTATCATTAATTAAATCATCTCTATACATTTTTTTAACACTTGCTGCATTTAACAATAATGTAGCCTTCCTTTAACAATGTGTATATATTAAACTTATTGAATCACTCTGAAGTATTGAGATTCCATTGCATTTATGGGTTAAGAAATACAGAACAAAAAAAGAGAAATTAAATTGTCTAAATGTCGGTTTTAAAATGGAACTTATGTTTTTTACAATCAAGGCAAAAATCGTGATTTGACATAAGAAATGTAACTGTCAATATTTCTTCCATAACTATATATTTGCACTGCTCGGAATTGATTGCTAGAGGATATTTGTTCTTGTTTGCTTTGAATCATTTCTTTTATCGAACTTTGGTGGAGTAACTTGAATCAAAGCAGCTCCCAAGAAGAGAAAAGCAAATCAGTATAAAGGCTTGTGACTGACTGAGACTGGGGTTTCAAAGAGCTTGGTTATGTGAAGTTGCTGAATATGCTTGGAGACAGACAGCAGGTACTGAAGAACCAAACATAATTATGGACTAAGGTTAATGTCAAGAGCTGCCATTTAAGTTGGCAACTGCATCAGTGGGGAAGAGTCAATGTCTAAATTGCAACTTATAATGCAGTAAGGAAGGTTTGACCTTAATACCTGCCCTCCCGCAGGAGCAGGTTACATCCAAATGGAAGGCTAAAGGCCATTTTTATCACAGAATCCTGAAATATTGTAGAGTTACTGAATAATAGGCAGGCTGATTGCTTTAGTTTCAACAAAAAAGATTAGCACTGTTATAGGCAATAGAGCATAAGGGAGTTCTGAAAAGTGAATGAATCGTTTAGAATAATTGCGTAATCTATGGAAGGGTAGTCAGATGTGGTGGAACAGTGTACATTTTTGCTGCAGAACTGCTTTTAGTGTATAACATTTTCATGCATTTAAGAAGAAATGAGACGTGATTCACAGTTTCTACCAATGTCCGGTGCACTGAATAATAGTGTGTACAGTATGTCATAGTGTATAATGGGGATATTCATTAGACTGAAAGATTTAGAGCAAAAATATGCCATTGGGAAATGCTAGGCATCTATATAATATTCCTACAGGTACTATGCAACAGTATTTCTAGAATATGTTATTGGGAGTAGCAATGGTGTTCCATTGCTTATTATTTGTGAAGAGGGTGCGTGGTCCCAGCAAAGGGACAGAATATTGACTTTAACATTAGATTTTAATATTGTTTTTGCAAGAAATGAGATTGCCCATGTTTCCCTTTTATTCATTGCATGGATACATTTTTAAGACATCCAAATTCCGCAGAAATGGATTCAGTGCCTGTAAGCCTTGAGGCATGTAGGCCTAGGTGACTCTGATAGATTTACATATATTGAATATCACGTTTTTGTTTTCTGTTTTGTAATTTACATTGTTGGTGTATTTATTTATTGTTACTTTTCTTTACCCCGGTGGTTTGTTAGCTATGTGTATTGAATAGTTTACAGGTCCATAAAAATATTTTAAAAGTTAAATATCCATATTACAAACCTGATGTAAAGGACAAATACAGTATGTGTATTTATTTTCCCACCACTTCTGTGTATTGTTTTTATCTGACCATATTTGTGGAAACATAACCAGAAAGTTATTTAGAGCTATAAAAAATTACAGGCCAAGTGCCTATCTCTAAGTATTTTGTGCCACATCTTTGTTTTAATTATTTTATGTTTATTTTAATCTTTATTCAATGCTTTATTATGCACGTAAGGCAGCATCATCATTAGTGATCAGTAAAACTGTTTGGCCACACTCAAATCTCTGTGATAGACCTTGAATTTTTGGATCTTTTTGATGCTATGTAGGTTTCTCAGTCTGCTTTAATGGTGTGGTTGTGGGTTCCACAGGCACTTCCTCATGTTTTGATAAACAACAATTATTTACTTATATGCTTAATTATGTACTGTATGTGTCTAATACTTGTTCTTTAGACATATACACTGGCGACACACTTTATTCGAGCTTGGCTAGTCCCACGAATTCGGGTATACCCGGGTGTATTGAGGTTTGTGACTGTTTTCTGCCCGAGTGCATTGAGTTATTTTCCAAGCAGGGATTGAAGCATTTTATTCCCGCTTGCTGCAATACTGCACAGTATATATATATATACTGCATTACAATTCATGAATTTATGCCATCTGGTAGACACCTGAAGCATTACAGCCTATTAAATCCTAATCATTATCATTTAACAGATCAGCCGCCCATCAGCCAGGCATGAACCCAGGCTGGGAAGGCAAATGCAACGGGGCTTGTTAGAGGTGAGGAGCGGCGCATTCCAGGTATCTGCCAGGTACATACCGGGTATTTGCTCGAATAAAGTGTGTCGGTGCAGTAGGGGCTTATTCACTATACTTCGATAAGTGCATCAATGCACTATACAGTAAATGTTCTTTTAAAGCGATATTGCATGTGTAGCTATTCACAAAGCTTAGATAACATGGCAACATTGCACGAAAACAGCTTTTTACTTAGCTATAACACACTGGCAATAACAAGTAGTGCAGTAGCTGAAAATATGTCCAAATGTGCATTTTTTCCAGTAACTGCTATTCACTAAACTCCGATATTTATATGGTTCTATAAAATCTTGCATTCTTTTCTCGTCAGCGAAAGGGTGGCGAGATCAGAATTGTGATTTGCATAACAAGGAGTTTATTTAATATTTATTGCATAGGATTGATATACCGGGGGTCACCAGGGGCCTCCAGGGATTTCCAGACGTGCCTTTGGGGCCTCCAGATATGATACACATATTTATTTCAGCTCCAGAGCTCCCCGAATTCAATCCGATGCAGTAAAAATAAAATTATAGCCATTTCATTACCTTAGCAGCTAGCCGCTAAGGTAAAAAAGGGTTAAATAGCAGACACTGATTTGTTGTTAGTACAGGGGGCAGTTGAAGCTTGTTGTTGCCCCAGGCTGGGTGTTTAAGCCTTGTAGGAGGCTGGCAGTAGAAGTTAACCCCTGTATTACCTTATCGGTTACAATCGCTAAGGTAATGAAGGGGCTAACAACCCACGCTACCCTCTCGCCAGGACTAAACAGCAACCGGGCCAACTACAACCTTCACCCACCCCCTGTACCATTACATCAGAATGGGTAAAAGTACTATTAGCCAAAGATGACGAATAGCGCTTTTCCCCATTAAAAAACATTACAGTGCAATACATAAAAATAAATACAACCCCCCCCCCTCAACTCCAAACCCACCCCCCTCGACCCCAATACACACTATAAGGGGCAAAATTCCTCTTATAAAGATCAAGATAATAGCGCATTTGCACATTAAAAATAAAACATTAGTCAGCCAGCATAAAGTAAATTAAAGCTCTTCTTATCCCTGCCAGGAATATGGCTGCCCCCTTCCTCAACACTATCCTCCTCGTCCTCATCACCATCCTCCTCGTCCTCTGTGGGCAGCAACATTACCATAAAAAAAAAAAACTACTGGCCACTAAACCCTTAATCAACTTAGCAGTTACTATAGTAACCACTATAGTAATTAAGGGGTTAACTCCCCTCTCTCTCTACCCACCCGAGATGTCTAACCACCTCCCAGGGGAAACTACCCCCACCCCCTCTACCCAATTATTGTCAAAGTGGTAAACCATGACCACAACATGGGCAAGGATTGCCACAATGACCATGAATGGGCAACCTGAAAAAAACACACAACAAAAAATGCAATACATAATAATGAAGTAAAAAAAAACATTTGGCAAAAATGCATTGCTTGTCACTGTGCTTATCCATACCAAGAAGGGGGCATAGATAAACACATTGGCATACAATGGGCAACCTAAAAAAATAAAACAAAATAAAATACAATCAATGTGTTTCTTACTCTTGCTGTATTCACCCCCATTCTACTCTGGCACCATCTCTTGACCCACGATGCAATGCTTCTCACCAGCCAATGCACAGAAGTCCATGATAATCTGTTGATTGAAGAGACGTCTCTGGTAAATTCTTTCCTTTTTTTCTTCTTTTTTTCTTCTGTCTTCTTTCTTTTCTTTTGTCTTCTCTTCTTTATAATCCAAAAGGTGCGAAAATGTTGTCCAATTGTCTTTTTGAACTCAAATGAGATGGAACAGGCCTTATATAAGGCCTCTGACATTTGAGGATCAAATGGTACACTCCCTTACAGATTAGGTGGTGTACCATATGACAGCTTCCAATTTTTTTAAGGATGTGACATCCTCAAAAAGGGATGGAAGCCACCCAATCAGGTAGTATATGCTTCCCTCCCTTTAAGATGACATAACCAGCAAAAAAACTAAAGGGCAGCTATCACATGGTATATCTAGCAACCCGATTGCTTGGAAGATAGGATGCCTTTCCTTTTTTGGAGTGATGTGACGTCATCAAAAAGAGAGTTAAGATCAAGTAGCATAACCCCTCCCATTTTGATGATGTCACATCCTTAAAAAAATGGAACCTCTCACATGTAACAAAAAGAAAGAAGGTGCTTGAAAACGCGCTTTTGCTTAATAAACAAATAATGTGTGTCCTCTAATGATTAAATAAATCAAGAGCACAGAGGAAACGCATATATATATAATGGTGAAAGACACGGTTGCAGACCTATCTAAGACATGCAAATGAATATACAGGAATATTTGCAGTTGCTATATATATATATATATATATATATATATATATATATATACAGTGTTCGACAAACCTATACATTTGCTCGCCCCGGGCGAGTGGATTTAACTCCCAGGCGAGTAAATATTGGCCCAAGCAGCATACGTTTGGTACTAGGTGGCGAGTAGATTTTTTTGTGTGGCGAGTAGATTTTTTGGTGATTTGTCAACCACTGTGTATATATATATATATATATATATATATATATATATATATATATATATATATATATATATATATATATATATGAGACAAGGCTGCCTGGAAACATTGACCGGACAAGATCAGATCATGATACAAAAAACAAATATGAACGGGCGCCTCTAAAACAAAGTCCAGTGAATGTCCAAATGTATTAATAAATGCTATGGAGTCCTTATGTAGTAATCCAATCCTGTAAAGCTGGACCGGCTTGATGACTTGATGGCTCTGTAGATAACGTCACATGATATATAAAATTAAACACAAAGTAAAATCATAGTATAAACTGCTGGCTTAAAAACATATAACACTGCCAAGGACAAACAAACATTAAACTCCAACAACGAACAACACGCAACACAAAAACAAACACAGCTGTTAAACAGTTGAGCTAATTTATTAAAAATATATATTAAAAGACAATAAAGTTCCATAAATCGAGATGGCGTGATGAAGATGATCTGGTAGTAAAACCAGAATCCTACTCACAAAAAGGCAGTTATAAACAAGCGAGTGAGTCAAATTGTGGCAAACAGCTACTTGTACTGCTCTCTCCTCTGTCTGCAGATCCGTCGCGATGCTGCCGGTACACTCTAACTGTTCTCAGACACCGGATGTGCACGCCGGGGTAAAGGAGCCACTTTCGGACGGTTGAAAATCAATACCACGCTCAAAACACTGCACATGTGCCTCTCAAGGATAGCTTTAACGTCTGATCCTACGCATTTCGTGTGCGTCAATTCCTCAGGGGTTAATGATGTTTGAAAGGTGCTAGTACTTGTACCCATTCAAAGGCTATGATTGGTTCAAATACAACCAATTGGCTAACACTAAAATTACAGCTCACAAAACAATACCAAACACTAAACAGTGACAGAACCAAATGGCAATATCACAAACACAGCCACCATAAAAAGCAAAGACATAAAACAGCAGTACTGAATATAACATTATAAATATATATAAAAAAGAATATACAAACCGATACATGTGTTGGACAAATACTAGTTGCCAAGGAAATCTACATATACAAAACAGCAAAAGCAGCAGATTATGTGGTCAATATAGGGGCAAGAAATATATATATACCTTTTGCTTCATTCATTGTAACATCGCCGGAAGAAGAGATCAGTGTATCTCGAAAGCTCGCACAAATAAAAGCATTTCGTTAGCCACAGAACGGTATCATCTATTTATTTTTGAATATATATATATATATATATATATATATATATATACATACATACATATATATATATATATATATATATATATATATATATATATATACATACATATATACATGTATAACACCATTAATTAAAAACGAAAATCAATCGCCAACATTTTTTACAGTAAAGCAGCAAAATGACAAACAATTACATCCACATAATAAATATACATAGAAAAAAATCACCATCAATAAAAAGCCAGTAATTAAAAATAAATTATTGGCCTAATAATGTATTGATCTGTACCCTAAAGGGGTACTGATTAATATATTATCAGTCAATGTGCACATAAAAAATAAAAATACACATCCAATCGAAAAACTTCTAAAAATATACATTTAATATATTACTTACCTTTAGAAGCGCTGGTCCTCTGACTCCCGGGAAACAGGAAGCTCACTTACCGCGAAGGCCTCAAACACCATACGATGCCATCCGCCATGAAGATCCAGATCAGGTAACGAAATCTTCTTTCTTCTATTTTTAATCAGCTTCTTCTATCTTCATCTTTCATTATTTCTTGATCTTCTTAATCTTCTATCTTCTTGTTGTAATCCAAAAAGCCCCATGGTAGATCCCAACTGATGTTGTCTCATCGTTTTTTTGGGCTCAAATGAGGCATCACAGCCTTAAATATGGCTTGTGATGTCACATTTGGGCGGGAACTGGTTTAACAGCCATCTGATTGGCTGTTAAAACCGTGCCGACTTTAATTATTTTTTTAATTACGTAATTTAAAGGGAATGATGCCAGCCAATCAGAATGGCTTTGCTTCATTTCCCTTTAACATGACATCAGTAAGCCAACATTACATGGTATTTCAGCCAATCAGATCGTGGAACCAATTCCCCAATCTGATTGGTTGTTGTACTTGACCTAAAATGACTCCATCACATGGTGTACAACAAACATCAGATTGGGGAATTGGTTCCCACGATCTGATTGGCTGAAATACCATGTGATGCCCGCTCAAATGTGACATCACAAGCCCTATTTAAGGCCGTGACGCCTCATTTGAGCCAAGAAGACGATGAGACAACATCGGTTGGGATCTACCATGGGGCTTTTTGGATTACAACAAGAAGATAGAAGATTAAGAAGATCAAGAAATAATGACAGATGAAGAGAGAAGAAGCTGATTAAAGATAGAAAAAACAAGATTTGGGTACCTGATCTGGATCTTCATGGCGGATGGCATCGGATGGTGTTTGAGGCCTTCGCGGTATGTGAGCTTCCTGTTTCCCCGGGAGTCGGAGGGCCAGCGCTTCATAATATATTGAATGTATGGAAATATATTTATTTTACAGGTTTTACGATTCGATGTGTATTTTTATTTTTAATTTGCACATTGACTGATAATATATTAATCTGCACCACTTTAGGGTACAGATCAATACATTATTAGACCAATAATTTGTTTTTAATTACTTGCTTTGTATTGGTGATTTTTTCTACGTATGTTTATTATGTGGATGGATGTAATTGTTTGTCATTTTGTTGCTTAATTGTAAAACAAGTTGACTGTTGATTTTCGTTTTTAATTAATGATGTCTTGTGTTGGCTAATGCTTTTAATGGTTGTTTCCCCGATATTTTTTAATAATTAATGTCTTTGTTGGTTACTGGTTTAATTAATTCATTGTTGTTTTATTAATTAATTGGTTTGATTGGTTACTGGTTTAATTGATTAATTGTTGATCTGGTTATTGCTTGTATTAATTGCATTAGCTGGCTAGTGTTTTTATTTTGTGAATTGTGTTTTTTTGAGTTTTGTAATGTTTTATTATTGTGTGTTTTGAGCATTAAGGTATTTTGATTAGGTGCCCATTGTGTGATATGGTGGCTTATCATGCCCATATTATTATATGGGTATGAAGCACTACTATAACAATCAATGGGTACAGGGTGGGTATAGTGGGTTCGTGGTGGGTGGTTAGTCCTCCCAGGTGGATATCGGGGCAGAGTGGGTTAACCCCTTAATAAATGTAGCGGTTATTAATCGCTATGGTGATTAAGGGGCTAGGGGCCATTAGATAGTTTTTGCTATGTATTTTTCTGGCAACGGAGGACAGGGAACTTGCAGTAAGCTGACAAGGACGCCCATCATAATGCAGGGGTAAATAGAACTGTATTTATTTACTTGATTTATGTATGCTGGCTAATGTTGTGTTTAATAATGGACAGATAATCTATTATCCATAGATTTATAATAATTATTTTGCCAATTACTGTACTGTATGTTTTTGGTGAGGGAGAGGTGGGGGCGTGTATTTATGTGTATTTAAGTGTAGGACATGTTTTATTTTTTACATACAGGGTTGGTACCTTAGGTCTGCAGGGATCTATGGAGACCACCTGAGGACCCTCGGACGCCCATGGGAACTTCCAGAGGACCCCTGGATGCCCACGGGTACCACATGCAGACCCACAGGGGACACCTGCCCCACAGCTGTGGGGGCCTCTCAGACCCACAGGAACCACCTGAAAACCCCAGACCCTGTGGGAACCACTGAGGGCCCCCAGACCCACGTGGAAACCACCCAAGGACACCTGGATGCTCATGGGTAGCACCTGCAGACTCATGGGGGACACCTGTGGGGAAGAACCGGAGGCCCCATAGCTGTGGGGGGACCGTGGAACCACCACATGGAACACTATATTTAATGGGACAAGAGACAGGGACAACCCGAGGGCCCAAGACCCCCATGAGAACCACCCGAGGGCCCCAGACACTTGTGGGGATGACCCAAGTACTCCCAGACAATTGCAGGACCACCTGTGCATGCATTATACTTTGGGTTAGCTTATGAGTATATATTTTTGTATATATTTTTTTCTGATTAGCAGCTTCCCTTTTCTTGGTATGTGGTTAGGTATGTTTTATATGTTTTAATTATTATGTGTTGCTAATAAAATCCATTTTATTATTTCTATTTCACATTTGAGTGCTTTCATTAGACCCCTTCTTTCTTTTTGTGTTTATATTGTTATTTGGGTCGTTAGCACCACCAGAGGGTATTTTTAACCATAACATCTGGCTCAGTGATTCACTTGACCTTTTGTGAGCTGATTTGACTGCGGCATCATGTGTGTGTGTGTGTGTGTGTTTGTATATATATATATATATATATATATATATATATATATGTGTATATGTGTATATATATATGCTCCTTACCAGGCAGACCATCAGAACTTGGAACCGCGCAGCAAAGAAGAGACAACACTCATTGTAAAAGTCCAAATAGATGTAATAGATGAACAGGCACAGATACCCGACGTTTCGGTCCTAACAAACGGACCTTTTTCAAGGGAGTGCTCATATCAAAAGTGACCATAACCACCATTATATACCCACATCAAAACCCACATACCGTGTATGATTGGCTTACCAGAGCCACACCCATCCACACAGCTGTATACACTTAATCAGGTAAGGAGATGACGTCATCGCTGTGCTCTGTTTCTCTCACTGCTATCGGCAGCTGTGAGCATCTCACATAACCATGGAAACCCCCTATATGTAAACAGAGCCCGTTGCGCATGCATAGTGCTGCTGTCCAAGCCGCAATGCTGCCAAAAAGACTGACATAGCTCAGAGGGAATCCACAGATGCTCATTGCTTTCTGCTGACTGCAATGAGCATCTGTGGATTCCCTCTGAGCTATGTCAGTCTTTTTGGCAGCAGTGACGTAATTTCATTACCTGATGGAGTGTATACAGCTGTATGGATGGGTGTGGCTCTGGTTAGCCAATCATACATGGTATGTGGGTTTTGGTGTGGGTATATAATGGTGGTTATGGTCACTTTTGATATGAGCATTCCCTTGAGAAAGGTCCATTTGTTAGGACCGAAACGTCGGGTATCTGTGCCTGTTCATCTATTACATCTATTTGGACTTTTACAACGAGTGCTGTCTCTTCTTTGCTGCGCAGTTCCAAGTTCTGATGGTCTGCCTGGTAAGGAGTTTCTTTGTACATTCATCCCTATGGGACAAGCACCCCACTTACTGATTATATATGAGTGCCATCTGTCTCTATATGCTATATATATATTTGCATCTCATCCCAGCCTCTGTTTAAAAGCTGTGTTTAAAACAGCATGCAGTGGCTTGAGGATTGGCTTGTGTAATACGAGCTTGAGACAAAAGGTGGCACTGAGTGCTCATTTGCATGTCATTTCCCAGAATCCCTTGCTGCAGTGGAAGCGCTGTATGCTGGGTGACAATGGGGAAAGACAGGGTTGCAGACCTGTCTAAGACATGCAAATGAACATACAGTAATATTTACAGTTGCTTTATATTTATATATATATATATACACACACATATCCACACACACATATTATATAGGGCACTATTTATTAGTGTAATGCCATTAAACAGCTGACCAAGAAGAAGCTCAACCGCAGCAAAGTACATTCTCCCTCTGCACTGGTGAAAAAGGGAGAGCAGCCTTTGGGTTACTTGTAAGATCAAAGTGCCACACAGTATAGAGGACTGGTTATCTATCTACTTATCTTTCTACACAGCATCAAAGGGAGCTAGAATTAAACTTTAACAAATTAATGGACTGGACATATTAATAATTATTTGAATGAAGGACATCACAATATGCTTTCAATATATACAGTATACTTTATGATGCTTCCCATATCGTGTAAAGCTTTGATAATCTTCAAACAGTATGCTATCAGCGTATATTTATCTATGTATGTTTGAACATATGTAATTGAAAACATTTGACTTAACCATTTTGCAAGAAAATGTTAAAATCAAATCATTCATAATGCTGAAGAATGTTACATTGCTATGTCAATATAGCTATCCATTATTAACGATGCACAAACTATCTTCATATCTTTCAGCCAAAGTAGGTTCTTTGTTTATGGAAAAATAGGTAAACAAAGTATAATGGATACAATGGACCTATTCTTATAAGTTTATTTGCATTTGTTTTAACAGTTAATGGCTCAGCAATACATGGTTATGGTCCAAACGTACTGCAGTACTGCAGTGCCCCCTGGGGTATGATTTTAGGTCCCTGTTCTAGCTCAGTCTTTGAAATCATGTTACCCGAATGATGAAGTGTAATTGCATTATAACATTGTTGCTCATTTAATTATCTATTAAGGTATATATCATTAAAGTAAAAAATGCTATTAGGTCATGATTATACAGGAACTGCTTATTCTATAGAACTCAATGTCTGCATGGCAGAACAGCAGCATGTATTCTGATTATCTGTTTGACTGCATACAATATGATTCTACCAATATACTGTATTCTTACTCTCCCAGTGAACAGAGTATTTTGAGAGTCACAAAGGCGAACTACCTTTTGTGTTATCTTTTGTGTTATATATATATATATATATATATATATATATATATAAATATATATATATATATATATATATATATATATATATATATATATATATATATATATTATATATATATATATATATATATATATATATATATATATATATATATATATATATATAACACAAAAGAAGCCTGCAACAGACCATAAATGAAAAGTGCTAAAGCCAGTGAGGTAAAGTGTAAATAATCAACACTACTGGCGGTGCTAGGGATGAGTAATATGTTGAAACGGAAACAAAGAAAAGAGAATCACAAGGTAGCACTCTAGCATACAAAAATATAAAAATGTATTCATCACATTTAACAAATAACAATAAAAAGGTCCGCAATGTCCACAAAGCTGATACTGAACACTGAAAAGGTGAAGTAAACAAAAGGCAGCAAAAGGCTATATTTACATGTAGCCCTTGTACCCCTGGGGTAATATAACTACGCGTGCTGCTGTCACCTCTGTGGCTAACAGGAGGCCTGAACCTCCACCACTGGGAGCCTGGGGTATACTTATATACGGTGCAGCGCCAAAACTGATGAGGGATCCCAACGTGGTGGGAGTGTTCCCTCACCAGAACCAACATACACAGTAAATACACACACAGTAAGATAAGAACAGTATTTACTAATCATATGAATATATGTAACCTCTTTACATAGACCTCATTGCATCATTCCTCATGTCAATCATGGCATCACCCTTTGTCCTTTCAGTAGCAATGTGCTTGGGCTCTTAACCTCTGAGTGTCCACAAACAATAGCGTACGTGTGACGGATAGCGCTTCCCTGTGTTGGGGCCCGGTGGTGCACTTATACTACCTCCCTGGTCATAGTCCTGACCAGGATACTCAGCAACAATCAGCGACTCTGAAACTTGCTCCTGCTGCATGGCGCGTGGCTCCTTGCGTGGATGATTCCACCGTCTGACTCCATTGGGAACAGTCTCTACTATTGAATCCAGATCTTCTTTCAGCTATCACGCTGCGCTGACATTCAGGCAATGTCTTGCAGCATATCTCTCTCTCTCTCTTGTTATAGTGAAGGAGTCCCTATCTTAGGCCTTTCCATATATCATACACCAAGTTCCTTTACCGTGTCTCAGGGGATTAACTGGGCCCTGGGGGGTCATCTCTGGCCTAGTCCTTGGAGCACAGCTCTGTGGACACTACCTGAACCTTCAGGGTCCAGGTCTTGATTCTCCGTTTCCTGTCCCAGCATGCAGTAACAAAAAAAGAAGGAAAGGGGAGTGAAGGATGGACTGGGCGCTTCCCAAGTGGTAATGATTAAATAGTGTTATAAGAGAAACACACAAAATATAACATACACAAATAAACCTTACACCAAATAGTGAATAAGTGATAAAAAGTGTATAAAGCAGCTCAACTTCTTCTGGTTGGACAGTTCCAAATCCCAGGATATGGAGTTTTCTTTGCTTGGAGATGAGGAGGAGCGCAGGATGATAACGTGGTATATGTAAAAGAAAATGAACATATATAGTGCAGACTGTAATCACTGATAGTGTTCCTTATAATCTGTAAGAATAGAACTCACAAAAAGCGTCGTATAATATCACATGTCAGAGATCCATCTCTCTCTGACTGGAGCCCTTTCAGCCGCAAATGCCAGGATACCCCTCAATAGGTGAGTATGGTATATATGTAAAGAAAAAACCACAATAGTGCATACTATTCGAACCAAGTATATTAAAAGATCATCACGAGTAATATGAACTCACATTTTTCATATAATAATCAGGTAGGGGAGAGAACCGCCGATAGATCTTGAGGACCGTTGCAAGCAGCTTTCCAGCGTCTCACTCGCTCCTCGCTGCGTGCTTCCGCGTGCGTCACTGCCGTCGCGTCACTTCCGCTACCGCGTCACAGCTGAGGGCGGAAGTTCAATCTAGGTCTGGTGCCAGCTCTGATCTTGCCACTCCCTACGATCGTAGGTTCACTGCTTCAAATCTACACGTTTCGCTAATTGCTTCGTCAGGAATTGTAATGACATGGGACTAACTCAGTACTATACAGTATATAGGCCCGTCAATCAGAGAATAGAATATTATATTAACCCCCTCTGCGCTCATACATAGCGTGAGGTCAAAAACCCAGTGAATAGCATGTACATACATTTAATTAATACAATAATCTTTATTAAATATTAAACAATGAATATAATTAATTTTAAAAGCATTGCATATGCGTATCAAAATGGATATAAATGTAAAATGGGGAGATACCTATTACATATGCATATCAATCGGATATAAATATATAACTATATGATGGAGAGATAACTAGAGGAAGAGAAGAGATAAGACAATAAAAATAGAAATAGATCAAATAAAATAAACACAAAAATTATAAAACTTAAGAATCCCAGAAGAGAGTCATTTCAAAAGGTTTAACATTTGCACCTACCATAAAGTCTAATAATTTTCAATTGTTTATAGACGCAAACCTTTTTTTGAGAAAACTGACCATTCAAAGGCATTTTTTACACCAATCATCTGCAAGTATTAATTCCAAAAATGCTGATGATTTGTTGCCACTAAATCGGACAAACAATGTTTTTAAACACACTGATTTAAAACTAAGATCAACATTTTATCCCAGTCATAATAAAGGACATTTTTTAGAAGTTTTTTACCAAATGGTTTTAGCCGATTTTAATAAACTAACCAAAATTAGCAAAACTTTTAAACATAATCTGAAAAAAAGTGAAAGGGATGCTCTTGAGAGTTTAACAACTAATGATGACATCATTATAAAACAAGCTGACAAGGGAGGTGGGGTTGTGGTGATGGATCGGTCTTGGTATTTGAATGAAGCCAATAGGATATTGAATGATGATAAGACATATCAGATCCTGGACCACAGCCCCACTAATCCCTTTTTTAAGCAGTTACAAGAATTTCTATTAAAAGGGAAAAATTCGGGAATACTAAACGAGAATGAATTTAAATTTTTATATAAGGAAAAACCAAGATTACCATTGTTTTATTTTTTACCTAAGATTCATAAAGATGTTTTAAATCCCCCTGGTAGACTTATCATATCAGGCATTGACTTGCTAACTAATAATTTATCCCAGTATATCGATTGCTTTTTATCAAAATATGTGTCAACTTTTAAATCTTATATTAAAGACACCACCGATATTATAAGAATTTTAAATTATATAAAATGGGAGGACCATTATATTTTGGTCACGGCTGATGTGTCAGCCCTATATACATCAATAAACCATACTGATGGGATAGAGTCAGTGAGAAAAATCTTGAAAAGGGATGTAGACATTAAGAAAGAACAGGCAAAATTTATATTAGAGGCTATTCGTTTTATTCTGGATTTTTTTTTTTCTGGTTTAACAACAAATATTATTTACAAAAGTGTGGTACAGCCATGGGGACGAGATTTGCACCGAGTTATGCGAACATCTTCATGGGGATTTGGGAAGAGGAGTGTGTAGAGCCCCCCCATGAACTCGGTGCAAATCTTGTCTCCTGGCACAGATTTATCGATGATGTGGTGTTCATCTGGAAAGGGAGTGAGGAACAGCTGATAGATTTTTTTAAGGCCTTAGAAGGACAATGACCGTAATATTAAATTCACTCATAAATGGAGTAAGTATGAAATTGAGTTTCTAGATTTAGTCATTTTTATAGAAAATAGGGAGTTGAAAACCAAAACCTTTTTTAAAAAGGTAGACAGCAATAATTTTATATTAGAAAATAGCTGTCACAACCCACAATGGATTAAGAACATTCCTTACGGCCAATTGAGAAGACTCAAAAGAAATTGGAGTGAAGATAGTGCAGTATGTATCAGCAACAATCCAAAATTCTCCTCAACCGATTCAAAGAAAGGAATTATAACCAACACACTCTAAATAGAGCTGTTGAGAAAGCCAATTATGGTCAAAGAAAGGATCTGTTGGTGGATAAAATTAAAGATTTAAATACCAACAATAAATTTAACATGTCTTTCCTTACACCCTATAATAAGGACGCAAATGAAATTAAAAAAGTCATTTGCAAACACTGGCACATTAAAAAAAATGACCCTGTCCTTAAGGATCATATTCCCGATACTCCAAATGTTCTATTTAAAGAGCCCCAAATTTAAAAAATAAATTGGCACACACAACGTTTAAAGTAATACAACAAGATAGACCAGGAACTTGGTTGGAGAAACCGATGGGTTTCTTTGGCTGTTACTCATGTACAGCATGTAAATATAAAGCGAGTGAAAAACTTCAATTTATATCCAAGGCAACAGGAGAATTATTTAAAGTAGAACGTTATATAAACTGCAAATCAGATTTCGTGATCTATCAATTACAATGCACTTGCGGGTTGCAGTACATTGGTCGTACATCGAGACCACTACGCACCCGAATTCTAGAACATGTGGGAAACATCAAAAAAGGTCTTATTACTCACAATTTGTCTAAACACTTTTTAACCTTTCATAATTCTGATCCTAAATTTTTAAACTATATAGGTATAGACAGGTGACCACACATTGGAGGGGGGACAACAGGATGAATAGTCTAGCCAAAAGAGAAACTTATTGGATTCATAAAATGCAGACTCTGGCCCTCCATGGTCTCAACGTGGATATAGATATAGGTGCATTTGTAATGCACAAACCATTTTGGGATTATCCAATTATAATTTAAGTTTTATAATTTTTGTGTTTATTTTATCTATATTTATTGTCTATTAGTAATCTCTTCTCTTCCTCTAGTTATCTCTCCATCATATATTAATATATTTATATCCGATTGATATGCATAACCAGAAATCGCATAACCATTCCTTGCTAGACTGGATTCTCTCCTCAAACCCCAGCAGAATCCAATCCTCTGGCATCCTTCCTGATATTTTCAGTGACCATGCAATAGTGTACTGTGTAAGGAAAATTAAACCGCCCCATTCAAGCCCTAAAGTTCTCCTCACTAGAACATTTAAAAACTTTAACCCACAACAGTTTCTGGATGACCTTACCAACTGCCCATGGCACAGAATCGATTTAATTCCCGACCCTGATTCTGCGCTAGACTATTTCCAATCTGAGTTCTTAAAACTCTGCGATACCCATGCTCCACTACACAAAATAAGGGTACGGGGGCCCACCTTCCATGGGTTACACCTGACCTTATAACACTCTACCAGTTCAGGGATGCCTTGTGGAAAAGCCACAAAATAACTGGCACCACCAAGGATCAATACAGATGCATGCGGAACATGTGCACAAGGCAAACAAGGCATGCAAAAGCCCAATATTACTCTGACAATCTCCACCAGAATACATCAAACCCAGCTAACTTCTGGAAGGTTATCAACAATATATTCCAGCCTCCTAACCATCAACAACCAAGTAATATCACTAATGGGGGATATTACTCTGACAAACCCCACTGACATTGCAAATGCATTCAATGATTACTTTGTGGGGTGTGCCACTAACTTATTAGCAAAACGCAGCCCAAACCACAAACCTGAATCTCATCCTGGGAGTATCCCTACAGTCCCACCCCCTCCCAACACTGCCCACAATTTTCAATTTGGCCCAGTATCTGAAGAGGAGATTATACAAGTGCTCCTCAAACTAAAACTAAGCAGCCAATGTGGACCCGACTTACTACAATCTAGGTTCCTACGACTTGGTGCCCCAGCCATTGCCAAACCAATTGCGTCCATAGTCAACTCTATCCTGTCTGCAGGCCATATCCCTAAGACCTGGAAAACTGCCAGAGTTGTCCCAATCTTCAAAAGTGGGGATAAAAACACTGGCTCAAACTGCAGGCCAATCTCACTTCTCCCAATTCTATCCAAAGTCATGGAAAGATGTGTCCACTCCCAATTAAGCAATTTCTATACCAAGACAAATTTCCCTAGCCAATTCCAATCTGGCTTTCGTCCCAAACATTCCACCGTAACTACCCTGCTAAAAGTTTGCAATGGAATCCAGTGTGGAATGGAACGGGGACAACTCACTGGTGCAGTATTCCTAGATTTTGCAAAGGCTTTAGACACAGTTGATCATGCTATCCTGCTAAACAAACTCCAGAGCTCTGGAATAGGGAAGCATGCTTTAAACTGGTTTCAGTCCTACCTATCAGGAAGATCCCAACATGTGTCCATCTCAGGCTCTAACTCCAACCCCCTGGATATCACCTGTGGTGTCCCACAAGGCTCTGTTCTGGGGCCCCTACTCTTCTCAGTGTTCATTAATGATCTTCCCACAGCTTGTAAGGAAGCCTCAATACACATGTATGCAGACGACACAATCCTATATGCACACAGCCATAGCCTCTCTGACCTTCAACACATACTTCAGTCTGACTTTTTGAGACTCGAAAACTGGATTTCCCAAAACAAACTGTTTTTTAACACTGACAAGACTGTAACAATGGTATTTGGGACCAAGACTAAATTTTTAAAGCTTCCAGTGACTGAGCTCCTGATTAGAACCAACGCTAACACCACCCTAACACCTGTCACTAGTTTTAAATACCTGGGCTTATGGTTCGACTCGCACTTAACATTCGGGATGCACATTGATACCCTGACAACCAAGACCTATGCCAAACTAGGGGTACTTTACAGGAACAAATCCTCCCTAAGTCTCCTGGTCAGAAAGCGTATCGCACAGCAGATGCTAATGCCAATTATTGACTATGGAGACATAGTATATGGCTCAGCACCTCAAACCCACCTTAGCAAACTTGACACCCTCTACTGCTGCGACACACTTTATTTGAGCAAATACCCAGTATGTACCTGGCAGATACCTGGAATGCGCCGCTCCTCACCTCAGACAAGCCCCTTGCGTTTGCCTTCCCAGCCATGGTTCATGCCTGGCTGACGGGCGGCTGATCTGTTAAATGATAATGATTAGGATTTAATAGGCTGCAATGCTTCGCGTGTCTACCAGATGGCATAAATTCATGAATTGTAATGCAGTATATATATATATACTGTGCAGTATTGCAGCCAGCGGGAATAAAATGCTTCAATCCCTGCCTGGAAAATAACGCAATGCACTCGGGCAGAAAACAGTCACAAACCTCAATACACCCGAGTATACCCGAATTCGTGGAACTAGCCGAGCTCGGATAAAGTGTGTCGCCAGTGTACAATTCAATTTGTCATTTTGTTCTCCAATGCAACTACAACACACATCACTGCGAAATGCTCAAAGAACTAGATTGGTCAACACTAGAGTCTAGGCACAATGTTCACCTTTCCTGTCTTGCCTTTAAATTCTTCATGGGCAAGCTACCCAGCTACCTGAACAAGCTCCTCACCCCTACCACTTGCAGCACTTATCACCTGAGATCAGACTCCAAAAGACTGTTCATGGTCCCAAGCTCAACAAAGTATCCGGACGTTCCTCCTTCTCCTACCGTGCACCCCAAAACTGGAACAACCTTCCAGAGACTCTCACATCCACCACCAGTTTAAGTTCTTTCAAATCTAAGGCTGTCTCACATTTTAACCTGGTCTGTAACTGTTTCATACGCTCATAATATATATTTTCTTTAACTGTACATGCAATGTCTTGTATATAATGTATACTCTGTTCATTTATGTAACTGTACTTGTAACCATGTATTATTTGTTTTACTCTGTGCCCAGGACATACTTGAAAACGAGAGGTAACTCTCAATGTATTACTTCCTGGTAAAATATTTTATAAATAAATAAATAATATGTAATAGGTATCTCCCCATTTTACATTTATATCCATTTTGATACGCATATGCAATACTTTTAAAATTAATTATATTCATTGTTTAATATTTAATAAAGATTATTATATTAATTAAATGTATGTACATGCTATTCACTGGGTTTTTGACCTCGCGCTATGTATGAGCGCAGAGGGGTTAATTTAATATTCTATTCTATGATTGACGGGCCTATATATACTACTGAGTTAGTCCCATGTCATTACAACTGCTGACGAAGCAATTAGCGAAACGCGTAGAGTTGAAACAGTGAACCTACGATCGGAGGGACAGCAAGATCAGAGCTGGCACCAGACCTAGATTGAACTTCCGCCCTCAGCTGTGACGTGGTAGCGGAAGTGACGCGACAGCAGTGACGCACGCGGAAGCACGCAGCGAGGAGCGAGTGAGACGCTGGAAAGCTGCTTGCAACGGTCCTCCAGATCTATCGGCGGTTCTCTCCCCTACCTGATTATTATATGAAAAATATTAGTTCATATTACTCGTGATGATCTTTTAATATACTTGGTTCGAATAGTATGCACTATTGTGTTTTTTTCTTTACATATATACCATACTCACCTATTGAGGGATATCCTGGCATCCAGCATTCAGTAGTATTTCCTCCCTTCAGGAACAATCCAACCATTCCATTGCTATAGCGCGTCACCTGGCCGCTTCTCACTAAGCATCATGGAAGTTGTAGTCTCTGCTGCTGAATTAACATTGGGGCCGCGTGCACATAGGAAACTGCGCATGCATGACACTAATGGCCACTGCGGGGGTTCCCTTCGCATGCCCAAACCAGCAAAGCCCCCTATCTTCCAGCCGCCACTTCTGTGCATGCGCGATTCTTCGCGTGTGCACGCACATCATGGTGGCGCCCTGCGGAGGGAGCCGCCGGCAAACCTGTCGCCCTGCCCGCAACATCCCCACATCACAACAAGGGTAAGGAGGGGGGAACCGGGAGAGCGGGAGACCAGATGGGACCTTGCATACATAATCATACAGTACAACAAATCCTGATCTAGCTAGCATAATTGCAGGTATCTAATGTACAGTATAGAAACAAGGAGATGGAGAAGTACTAAATAAGCTAAGGGTAGCCATATAAGCAAAAATAAAAAATCCCAAATTGACAGACAGACATCCTAACCCTAAAGTGTGGAGGCAACAATTTAGCCTCCTAACAACATGGACCGGCCGGTCAGAAGTTCTAATAGTAATTGCCCTAAAGGTAATTTGCATGTAACAATGGATGTAAGAACATAACACAATGGCAGTGCACGTTGAATTAGCACACACAGTAGGGCAGCAGAGCTAAAGACAGATGTCAACAAAGCTATAGCTCCCCCACCCACCACAAAGTGAATATATATTTATGTCAACCAGAGAGCTACTGAGCGTGGCAATTGTATATAACAAGAGACAGGGGGTGCCCAATGCTGCATCAATTGGATGCAGCATTGGGCACCCCCTGTCTCTTGTTATATACAATTGCCACGCTCAGTAGCTCTCTGGTTGACATAAATATATATTCACTTTGTGGTGGGTGGGGGAGTTTGAGCTTGCTGGGTATCTGTGTTAACCTATGTCTCTTTGGAGGCTGTGGCACCTCCCCCCAGAGCTCACTCCTCCTCCTTCACCCTTTTAACTTGGAAGGTCATTTCACTTGCTGCAGGAACAAGACCCATTATGTTTTTTTCCCCTCTCACAGAGGTAAAAGGAAAGGTTTCACAGTGTAGTGTAGGACCTGCATTATTTTGGTTATGCCTTGACGTTGGTATGCAGGCT
>NW_027455489.1:0-36042 GCF_040206685.1 Ascaphus truei
ATACGAAAATTTAGGTATGTGACTCATTTGGGTACTAACCAATCAGAGAAGAGTTAGGGTTGAAAGTTAGGGTTGAAAGTTAGGGTTGAAAGTTAGGGTTGAAAGTTAGGGTTGAAAGTTAGGATTATTTTTCTATTTTTGTTTGGCCCAGGGTTATAGGGGAATACGAAAATTTAGGTATGTGACTCATTTGGGTACTAACCAATCAGAGAAGAGTTAGGGTTGAAAGTTAGGGTTGAAAGTTAGGGTTGAAAGTTAGGGTTGAAAGTTAGGGTTGAAAGTTAGGATTATTTTTCTATTTTTGTTTGGCCCAGGGTTATAGGGGAATACGAAAATTTAGGTATGTGACTCATTTGGGTACTAACCAATCAGAGAAGAGTTAGGGTTGAAAGTTAGGGTTGAAAGTTAGGGTTGAAAGTTAGGGTTGAAAGTTAGGGTTGAAAGTTAGGGTTGAAAGTTAGGGTTGACACTTAGGATTATTTTTCTATTTTTGTTTGGCCCAGGGTTAGGGTTAGGGTTAGGGTTAGGGTTAGGGTTAGGGTATTAGGGTTAGGGTTAGGGTATTAGGGTTAGGGTTAGGGTTAGGGTTAGGGTTAGGGTTAGGGTATTAGGGTTAGGGTTAGGGTTAGGGTTAGGGTTAGGGTTAGGGTATTAGGGTTAGGGTTAGGGTTAGGGTTAGGGTTAGGGTTAGGGTTAGGGTTATAGGGGAATACGAAAATTTAGGTATGTGACTCATTTGGGTACTAACCAATCAGAGAAGAGTTAGGGTTGAAAGTTAGGGTTGAAAGTTAGGGTTGAAAGTTAGGGTTGAAAGTTAGGGTTGAAAGTTAGGGTTGAAAGTTAGGGTTGAAAGTTAGGGTTGAAAGTTAGGGTTGACACTTAGGATTATTTTTCTATTTTTGTTTGGCCCAGGGTTATAGGGGAATACGAAAATTTAGGTATGTGACTCATTTGGGTACTAACCAATCAGAGAAGAGTTAGGGTTGAAAGTTAGGGTTGAAAGTTAGGGTTGAAAGTTAGGGTTGAAAGTTAGGGTTGACACTTAGAAAAATAATCCTATTTTTGTTTGGCCCAGGGTTATAGGGGAATACGAAAATTTAGGTATGTGACTCATTTGGGTACTAACCAATCAGAGAAGAGTTAGGGTTGAAAGTTAGGGTTGAAAGTTAGGGTTGAAAGTTAGGGTTGAAAGTTAGGGTTGACACTTAGGATTATTTTTCTATTTTTGTTTGGCCCAGGGTTATAGGGGAATACGAAAATTTAGGTATGTGACTCATTTGGGTACTAACCAATCAGAGAAGAGTTAGGGTTGAAAGTTAGGGTTGAAAGTTAGGGTTGAAAGTTAGGGTTGAAAGTTAGGGTTAGGGTTGAAAGTTAGGGTTAGGGTTAGGGTTAGGGTTAGGGTTAGGGTTAGGGTTATAGGGGAATACGAAAATTTAGGGTTAGGGTTAGGGTTAGGGTTAGGGTTAGGGTTAGGGTTAGGGTTATAGGGGAATACGAAAATTTAGGTATGTGACTCATTTGGGTACTAACCAATCAGAGAAGAGTTAGGGTTGAAAGTTAGGGTTGAAAGTTAGGGTTGACACTTAGGATTATTTTTCTATTTTTGTTTGGCCCAGGGTTATAGGGGAATACGAAAATTTAGGTATGTGACTCATTTGGGTACTAACCAATCAGAGAAGAGTTAGGGTTGAAAGTTAGGGTTGAAAGTTAGGGTTGAAAGTTAGGGTTGACACTTAGGATTATTTTTCTATTTTTGTTTGGCCCAGGGTTATAGGGGAATACGAAAATTTAGGTATGTGACTCATTTGGGTACTAACCAATCAGAGAAGAGTTAGGGTTGAAAGTTAGGGTTGAAAGTTAGGGTTGAAAGTTAGGGTTGAAAGTTAGGGTTGAAAGTTAGGGTTGACACTTAGGATTATTTTTCTATTTTTGTTTGGCCCAGGGTTATAGGGGAATACGAAAATTTAGGTATGTGACTCATTTGGGTACTAACCAATCAGAGAAGAGTTAGGGTTGAAAGTTAGGGTTGAAAGTTAGGGTTGAAAGTTAGGGTTGAAAGTTAGGGTTGACACTTAGGATTATTTTTCTATTTTTGTTTGGCCCAGGGTTATAGGGGAATACGAAAATTTAGGTATGTGACTCATTTGGGTACTAACCAATCAGAGAAGAGTTAGGGTTGAAAGTTAGGGTTGAAAGTTAGGGTTGAAAGTTAGGGTTATTTTTCTATTTTTGTTTGGCCCAGGGTTATAGGGGAATACGAAAATTTAGGTATGTGACTCATTTGGGTACTAACCAATCAGAGAAGAGTTAGGGTTGAAAGTTAGGGTTGAAAGTTAGGGTTGAAAGTTAGGGTTGACACTTAGGATTATTTTTCTATTTTTGTTTGGCCCAGGGTTATAGGGGAATACGAAAATTTAGGTATGTGACTCATTTGGGTACTAACCAATCAGAGAAGAGTTAGGGTTGAAAGTTAGGGTTGAAAGTTAGGGTTGAAAGTTAGGGTTGAAAGTTAGGGTTGACACTTAGGATTATTTTTCTATTTTTGTTTGGCCCAGGGTTATAGGGGAATACGAAAATTTAGGTATGTGACTCATTTGGGTACTAACCAATCAGAGAAGAGTTAGGGTTGAAAGTTAGGGTTGAAAGTTAGGGTTGAAAGTTAGGGTTGACACTTAGGATTATTTTTCTATTTTTGTTTGGCCCAGGGTTATAGGGGAATACGAAAATTTAGGTATGTGACTCATTTGGGTACTAACCAATCAGAGAAGAGTTAGGGTTGAAAGTTAGGGTTGAAAGTTAGGGTTAGGGTTAGGGTTAGGGTTAGGGTTAGGGTTAGGGTATTAGGGTTAGGGTTAGGGTTAGGGTTAGGGTTAGGGTTAGGGTTAGGGTATTAGGGTTAGGGTTAGGGTTAGGGTTAGGGTTAGGGTATTAGGGTTAGGGTATTAGGGTTAGGGTTAGGGTTAGGGTTAGGGTTAGGGTTAGGGTATTAGGGTTAGGGTTAGGGTTAGGGTTATAGGGGAATACGAAAATTTAGGTATGTGACTCATTTGGGTACTAACCAATCAGAGAAGAGTTAGGGTTGAAAGTTAGGGTTGAAAGTTAGGGTTGAAAGTTAGGGTTGAAAGTTAGGGTTGAAAGTTAGGGTTGACACTTAGGATTATTTTTCTATTTTTGTTTGGCCCAGGGTTATAGGGGAATACGAAAATTTAGGTATGTGACTCATTTGGGTACTAACCAATCAGAGAAGAGTTAGGGTTGAAAGTTAGGGTTGAAAGTTAGGGTTAGGGTTAGGGTTAGGGTTAGGGTTAGGGTTAGGGTATTAGGGTTAGGGTTAGGGTTAGGGTTAGGGTTAGGGTTAGGGTTAGGGTATTAGGGTTAGGGTTAGGGTTAGGGTTAGGGTTAGGGTATTAGGGTTAGGGTATTAGGGTTAGGGTTAGGGTTAGGGTTAGGGTTAGGGTTAGGGTATTAGGGTTAGGGTTAGGGTTAGGGTTAGGGTTAGGGTTATAGGGGAATACGAAAATTTAGGTATGTGACTCATTTGGGTACTAACCAATCAGAGAAGAGTTAGGGTTGAAAGTTAGGGTTGAAAGTTAGGGTTGAAAGTTAGGGTTGAAAGTTAGGGTTGAAAGTTAGGGTTGACACTTAGGATTATTTTTCTATTTTTGTTTGGCCCAGGGTTATAGGGGAATACGAAAATTTAGGTATGTGACTCATTTGGGTACTAACCAATCAGAGAAGAGTTAGGGTTGAAAGTTAGGGTTGAAAGTTAGGGTTGAAAGTTAGGGTTGAAAGTTAGGGTTGACACTTAGGATTATTTTTCTATTTTTGTTTGGCCCAGGGTTATAGGGGAATACGAAAATTTAGGTATGTGACTCATTTGGGTACTAACCAATCAGAGAAGAGTTAGGGTTGAAAGTTAGGGTTGAAAGTTAGGGTTGAAAGTTAGGGTTGAAAGTTAGGGTTGACACTTAGGATTATTTTTCTATTTTTGTTTGGCCCAGGGTTATAGGGGAATACGAAAATTTAGGTATGTGACTCATTTGGGTACTAACCAATCAGAGAAGAGTTAGGGTTGAAAGTTAGGGTTGAAAGTTAGGGTTGAAAGTTAGGGTTGAAAGTTAGGGTTGAAAGTTAGGGTTGAAAGTTAGGGTTGAAAGTTAGGGTTGAAAGTTAGGGTTGACACTTAGGATTATTTTTCTATTTTTGTTTGGCCCAGGGTTATAGGGGAATACGAAAATTTAGGTATGTGACTCATTTGGGTACTAACCAATCAGAGAAGAGTTAGGGTTGAAAGTTAGGGTTGAAAGTTAGGGTTGAAAGTTAGGGTTGACACTTAGGATTATTTTTCTATTTTTGTTTGGCCCAGGGTTATAGGGGAATACGAAAATTTAGGTATGTGACTCATTTGGGTACTAACCAATCAGAGAAGAGTTAGGGTTGAAAGTTAGGGTTGAAAGTTAGGGTTGAAAGTTAGGGTTGAAAGTTAGGGTTGAAAGTTAGGATTATTTTTCTATTTTTGTTTGGCCCAGGGTTATAGGGGAATACGAAAATTTAGGTATGTGACTCATTTGGGTACTAACCAATCAGAGAAGAGTTAGGGTTGAAAGTTAGGGTTGAAAGTTAGGGTTGAAAGTTAGGGTTGAAAGTTAGGGTTGAAAGTTAGGATTATTTTTCTATTTTTGTTTGGCCCAGGGTTATAGGGGAATACGAAAATTTAGGTATGTGACTCATTTGGGTACTAACCAATCAGAGAAGAGTTAGGGTTGAAAGTTAGGGTTGAAAGTTAGGGTTGAAAGTTAGGGTTGAAAGTTAGGGTTGAAAGTTAGGGTTGAAAGTTAGGGTTGACACTTAGGATTATTTTTCTATTTTTGTTTGGCCCAGGGTTAGGGTTAGGGTTAGGGTTAGGGTTAGGGTTAGGGTATTAGGGTTAGGGTTAGGGTATTAGGGTTAGGGTTAGGGTTAGGGTTAGGGTTAGGGTATTAGGGTTAGGGTTAGGGTTAGGGTTAGGGTTAGGGTTAGGGTATTAGGGTTAGGGTTAGGGTTAGGGTTAGGGTTAGGGTTATAGGGGAATACGAAAATTTAGGTATGTGACTCATTTGGGTACTAACCAATCAGAGAAGAGTTAGGGTTGAAAGTTAGGGTTGAAAGTTAGGGTTGAAAGTTAGGGTTGAAAGTTAGGGTTGAAAGTTAGGGTTGAAAGTTAGGGTTGAAAGTTAGGGTTGAAAGTTAGGGTTGACACTTAGGATTATTTTTCTATTTTTGTTTGGCCCAGGGTTATAGGGGAATACGAAAATTTAGGTATGTGACTCATTTGGGTACTAACCAATCAGAGAAGAGTTAGGGTTGAAAGTTAGGGTTGAAAGTTAGGGTTGAAAGTTAGGGTTGAAAGTTAGGGTTGACACTTAGAAAAATAATCCTATTTTTGTTTGGCCCAGGGTTATAGGGGAATACGAAAATTTAGGTATGTGACTCATTTGGGTACTAACCAATCAGAGAAGAGTTAGGGTTGAAAGTTAGGGTTGAAAGTTAGGGTTGAAAGTTAGGGTTGAAAGTTAGGGTTGACACTTAGGATTATTTTTCTATTTTTGTTTGGCCCAGGGTTATAGGGGAATACGAAAATTTAGGTATGTGACTCATTTGGGTACTAACCAATCAGAGAAGAGTTAGGGTTGAAAGTTAGGGTTGAAAGTTAGGGTTGAAAGTTAGGGTTGAAAGTTAGGGTTAGGGTTGAAAGTTAGGGTTAGGGTTAGGGTTAGGGTTAGGGTTAGGGTTATAGGGGAATACGAAAATTTAGGGTTAGGGTTAGGGTTAGGGTTAGGGTTAGGGTTAGGGTTAGGGTTATAGGGGAATACGAAAATTTAGGTATGTGACTCATTTGGGTACTAACCAATCAGAGAAGAGTTAGGGTTGAAAGTTAGGGTTGAAAGTTAGGGTTGACACTTAGGATTATTTTTCTATTTTTGTTTGGCCCAGGGTTATAGGGGAATACGAAAATTTAGGTATGTGACTCATTTGGGTACTAACCAATCAGAGAAGAGTTAGGGTTGAAAGTTAGGGTTGAAAGTTAGGGTTGAAAGTTAGGGTTGAAAGTTAGGGTTGACACTTAGGATTATTTTTCTATTTTTGTTTGGCCCAGGGTTATAGGGGAATACGAAAATTTAGGTATGTGACTCATTTGGGTACTAACCAATCAGAGAAGAGTTAGGGTTGAAAGTTAGGGTTGAAAGTTAGGGTTGAAAGTTAGGGTTGAAAGTTAGGGTTGAAAGTTAGGGTTGACACTTAGGATTATTTTTCTATTTTTGTTTGGCCCAGGGTTATAGGGGAATACGAAAATTTAGGTATGTGACTCATTTGGGTACTAACCAATCAGAGAAGAGTTAGGGTTGAAAGTTAGGGTTGAAAGTTAGGGTTGAAAGTTAGGGTTGAAAGTTAGGGTTGACACTTAGGATTATTTTTCTATTTTTGTTTGGCCCAGGGTTATAGGGGAATACGAAAATTTAGGTATGTGACTCATTTGGGTACTAACCAATCAGAGAAGAGTTAGGGTTGAAAGTTAGGGTTGAAAGTTAGGGTTGAAAGTTAGGGTTATTTTTCTATTTTTGTTTGGCCCAGGGTTATAGGGGAATACGAAAATTTAGGTATGTGACTCATTTGGGTACTAACCAATCAGAGAAGAGTTAGGGTTGAAAGTTAGGGTTGAAAGTTAGGGTTGAAAGTTAGGGTTGACACTTAGGATTATTTTTCTATTTTTGTTTGGCCCAGGGTTATAGGGGAATACGAAAATTTAGGTATGTGACTCATTTGGGTACTAACCAATCAGAGAAGAGTTAGGGTTGAAAGTTAGGGTTGAAAGTTAGGGTTGAAAGTTAGGGTTGAAAGTTAGGGTTGACACTTAGGATTATTTTTCTATTTTTGTTTGGCCCAGGGTTATAGGGGAATACGAAAATTTAGGTATGTGACTCATTTGGGTACTAACCAATCAGAGAAGAGTTAGGGTTGAAAGTTAGGGTTGAAAGTTAGGGTTGAAAGTTAGGGTTGACACTTAGGATTATTTTTCTATTTTTGTTTGGCCCAGGGTTATAGGGGAATACGAAAATTTAGGTATGTGACTCATTTGGGTACTAACCAATCAGAGAAGAGTTAGGGTTGAAAGTTAGGGTTGAAAGTTAGGGTTAGGGTTAGGGTTAGGGTTAGGGTTAGGGTTAGGGTATTAGGGTTAGGGTTAGGGTTAGGGTTAGGGTTAGGGTTAGGGTTAGGGTATTAGGGTTAGGGTTAGGGTTAGGGTTAGGGTTAGGGTTAGGGTTAGGGTTAGGGTTAGGGTTAGGGTTAGGGTTATAGGGGAATACGAAAATTTAGGTATGTGACTCATTTGGGTACTAACCAATCAGAGAAGAGTTAGGGTTGAAAGTTAGGGTTGAAAGTTAGGGTTGAAAGTTAGGGTTAGGGTTGAAAGTTAGGGTTAGGGTTAGGGTTAGGGTTAGGGTTAGGGTTAGGGTTAGGGTTATAGGGGAATACGAAAATTTAGGTATGTGACTCATTTGGGTACTAACCAATCAGAGAAGAGTTAGGTTTGAAAGTTAGGGTTGAAAGTTAGGGTTGAAAGTTAGGGTTGACACTTAGGATTATTTTTCTATTTTTGTTTGGCCCAGGGTTATAGGGGAATACGAAAATTTAGGTATGTGACTCATTTGGGTACTAACCAATCAGAGAAGAGTTAGGGTTGAAAGTTAGGGTTGAAAGTTAGGGTTGAAAGTTAGGGTTGACACTTAGGATTATTTTTCTATTTTTGTTTGGCCCAGGGTTATAGGGGAATACGAAAATTTAGGTATGTGACTCATTTGGGTACTAACCAATCAGAGAAGAGTTAGGGTTGAAAGTTAGGGTTGAAAGTTAGGGTTGAAAGTTAGGGTTGACACTTAGGATTATTTTTCTATTTTTGTTTGGCCCACGGTTATAGGGGAATACGAAAATTTAGGTATGTGACTCATTTGGGTACTAACCAATCAGAGAAGAGTTAGGGTTGAAAGTTAGGGTTGAAAGTTAGGGTTGAAAGTGAGGGTTGACACTTAGGATTATTTTTCTATTTTTGTTTGGCCCAGGGTTATAGGGGAATACGAAAATTTAGGTATGTGACTCATTTGGGTACTAACCAATCAGAGAAGAGTTAGGGTTGAAAGTTAGGGTTGAAAGTTAGGGTTGAAAGTTAGGGTTGACACTTAGGATTATTTTTCTATTTTTGTTTGGCCCAGGGTTATAGGGGAATACGAAAATTTAGGTATGTGACTCATTTGGGTACTAACCAATCAGAGAAGAGTTAGGGTTGAAAGTTAGGGTTGAAAGTTAGGGTTGAAAGTTAGGGTTGAAAGTTAGGGTTGACACTTAGGATTATTTTTCTATTTTTGTTTGGCCCAGGGTTATAGGGGAATACGAAAATTTAGGTATGTGACTCATTTGGGTACTAACCAATCAGAGAAGAGTTAGGGTTGAAAGTTAGGGTTGAAAGTTAGGGTTGAAAGTTAGGGTTGAAAGTTAGGGTTGACACTTAGGATTATTTTTCTATTTTTGTTTGGCCCAGGGTTATAGGGGAATACGAAAATTTAGGTATGTGACTCATTTGGGTACTAACCAATCAGAGAAGAGTTAGGGTTGAAAGTTAGGGTTGAAAGTTAGGGTTGAAAGTTAGGGTTGAAAGTTAGGGTTGACACTTAGGATTATTTTTCTATTTTTGTTTGGCCCAGGGTTATAGGGGAATACGAAAATTTAGGTATGTGACTCATTTGGGTACTAACCAATCAGAGAAGAGTTAGGGTTGAAAGTTAGGGTTGAAAGTTAGGGTTGAAAGTTAGGGTTGAAAGTTAGGGTTGACACTTAGGATTATTTTTCTATTTTTGTTTGGCCCAGGGTTATAGGGGAATACGAAAATTTAGGTATGTGACTCATTTGGGTACTAACCAATCAGAGAAGAGTTAGGGTTGAAAGTTAGGGTTGAAAGTTAGGGTTGAAAGTTAGGGTTGAAAGTTAGGGTTGAAAGTTAGGGTTGAAAGTTAGGGTTGAAAGTTAGGGTTGAAAGTTAGGGTTGACACTTAGGATTATTTTTCTATTTTTGTTTGGCCCAGGGTTATAGGGGAATACGAAAATTTAGGTATGTGACTCATTTGGGTACTAACCAATCAGAGAAGAGTTAGGGTTGAAAGTTAGGGTTGAAAGTTAGGGTTGAAAGTTAGGGTTGACACTTAGGATTATTTTTCTATTTTTGTTTGGCCCAGGGTTATAGGGGAATACGAAAATTTAGGTATGTGACTCATTTGGGTACTAACCAATCAGAGAAGAGTTAGGGTTGAAAGTTAGGGTTGAAAGTTAGGGTTGAAAGTTAGGGTTGAAAGTTAGGGTTGAAAGTTAGGATTATTTTTCTATTTTTGTTTGGCCCAGGGTTATAGGGGAATACGAAAATTTAGGTATGTGACTCATTTGGGTACTAACCAATCAGAGAAGAGTTAGGGTTGAAAGTTAGGGTTGAAAGTTAGGGTTGAAAGTTAGGGTTGAAAGTTAGGGTTGAAAGTTAGGATTATTTTTCTATTTTTGTTTGGCCCAGGGTTATAGGGGAATACGAAAATTTAGGTATGTGACTCATTTGGGTACTAACCAATCAGAGAAGAGTTAGGGTTGAAAGTTAGGGTTGAAAGTTAGGGTTGAAAGTTAGGGTTGAAAGTTAGGGTTGAAAGTTAGGGTTGAAAGTTAGGGTTGACACTTAGGATTATTTTTCTATTTTTGTTTGGCCCAGGGTTAGGGTTAGGGTTAGGGTTAGGGTTAGGGTTAGGGTATTAGGGTTAGGGTTAGGGTATTAGGGTTAGGGTTAGGGTTAGGGTTAGGGTTAGGGTTAGGGTATTAGGGTTAGGGTTAGGGTTAGGGTTAGGGTTAGGGTTAGGGTATTAGGGTTAGGGTTAGGGTTAGGGTTAGGGTTAGGGTTAGGGTTAGGGTTATAGGGGAATACGAAAATTTAGGTATGTGACTCATTTGGGTACTAACCAATCAGAGAAGAGTTAGGGTTGAAAGTTAGGGTTGAAAGTTAGGGTTGAAAGTTAGGGTTGAAAGTTAGGGTTGAAAGTTAGGGTTGAAAGTTAGGGTTGAAAGTTAGGGTTGAAAGTTAGGGTTGACACTTAGGATTATTTTTCTATTTTTGTTTGGCCCAGGGTTATAGGGGAATACGAAAATTTAGGTATGTGACTCATTTGGGTACTAACCAATCAGAGAAGAGTTAGGGTTGAAAGTTAGGGTTGAAAGTTAGGGTTGAAAGTTAGGGTTGAAAGTTAGGGTTGACACTTAGAAAAATAATCCTATTTTTGTTTGGCCCAGGGTTATAGGGGAATACGAAAATTTAGGTATGTGACTCATTTGGGTACTAACCAATCAGAGAAGAGTTAGGGTTGAAAGTTAGGGTTGAAAGTTAGGGTTGAAAGTTAGGGTTGAAAGTTAGGGTTGACACTTAGGATTATTTTTCTATTTTTGTTTGGCCCAGGGTTATAGGGGAATACGAAAATTTAGGTATGTGACTCATTTGGGTACTAACCAATCAGAGAAGAGTTAGGGTTGAAAGTTAGGGTTGAAAGTTAGGGTTGAAAGTTAGGGTTGAAAGTTAGGGTTAGGGTTGAAAGTTAGGGTTAGGGTTAGGGTTAGGGTTAGGGTTAGGGTTAGGGTTATAGGGGAATACGAAAATTTAGGGTTAGGGTTAGGGTTAGGGTTAGGGTTAGGGTTAGGGTTAGGGTTATAGGGGAATACGAAAATTTAGGTATGTGACTCATTTGGGTACTAACCAATCAGAGAAGAGTTAGGGTTGAAAGTTAGGGTTGAAAGTTAGGGTTGACACTTAGGATTATTTTTCTATTTTTGTTTGGCCCAGGGTTATAGGGGAATACGAAAATTTAGGTATGTGACTCATTTGGGTACTAACCAATCAGAGAAGAGTTAGGGTTGAAAGTTAGGGTTGAAAGTTAGGGTTGAAAGTTAGGGTTGACACTTAGGATTATTTTTCTATTTTTGTTTGGCCCAGGGTTATAGGGGAATACGAAAATTTAGGTATGTGACTCATTTGGGTACTAACCAATCAGAGAAGAGTTAGGGTTGAAAGTTAGGGTTGAAAGTTAGGGTTGAAAGTTAGGGTTGAAAGTTAGGGTTGAAAGTTAGGGTTGACACTTAGGATTATTTTTCTATTTTTGTTTGGCCCAGGGTTATAGGGGAATACGAAAATTTAGGTATGTGACTCATTTGGGTACTAACCAATCAGAGAAGAGTTAGGGTTGAAAGTTAGGGTTGAAAGTTAGGGTTGAAAGTTAGGGTTGAAAGTTAGGGTTGACACTTAGGATTATTTTTCTATTTTTGTTTGGCCCAGGGTTATAGGGGAATACGAAAATTTAGGTATGTGACTCATTTGGGTACTAACCAATCAGAGAAGAGTTAGGGTTGAAAGTTAGGGTTGAAAGTTAGGGTTGAAAGTTAGGGTTATTTTTCTATTTTTGTTTGGCCCAGGGTTATAGGGGAATACGAAAATTTAGGTATGTGACTCATTTGGGTACTAACCAATCAGAGAAGAGTTAGGGTTGAAAGTTAGGGTTGAAAGTTAGGGTTGAAAGTTAGGGTTGACACTTAGGATTATTTTTCTATTTTTGTTTGGCCCAGGGTTATAGGGGAATACGAAAATTTAGGTATGTGACTCATTTGGGTACTAACCAATCAGAGAAGAGTTAGGGTTGAAAGTTAGGGTTGAAAGTTAGGGTTGAAAGTTAGGGTTGAAAGTTAGGGTTGACACTTAGGATTATTTTTCTATTTTTGTTTGGCCCAGGGTTATAGGGGAATACGAAAATTTAGGTATGTGACTCATTTGGGTACTAACCAATCAGAGAAGAGTTAGGGTTGAAAGTTAGGGTTGAAAGTTAGGGTTGAAAGTTAGGGTTGACACTTAGGATTATTTTTCTATTTTTGTTTGGCCCAGGGTTATAGGGGAATACGAAAATTTAGGTATGTGACTCATTTGGGTACTAACCAATCAGAGAAGAGTTAGGGTTGAAAGTTAGGGTTGAAAGTTAGGGTTAGGGTTAGGGTTAGGGTTAGGGTTAGGGTTAGGGTATTAGGGTTAGGGTTAGGGTTAGGGTTAGGGTTAGGGTTAGGGTTAGGGTATTAGGGTTAGGGTTAGGGTTAGGGTTAGGGTTAGGGTATTAGGGTTAGGGTATTAGGGTTAGGGTTAGGGTTAGGGTTAGGGTTAGGGTTAGGGTATTAGGGTTAGGGTTAGGGTTAGGGTTATAGGGGAATACGAAAATTTAGGTATGTGACTCATTTGGGTACTAACCAATCAGAGAAGAGTTAGGGTTGAAAGTTAGGGTTGAAAGTTAGGGTTGAAAGTTAGGGTTGAAAGTTAGGGTTGAAAGTTAGGGTTGACACTTAGGATTATTTTTCTATTTTTGTTTGGCCCAGGGTTATAGGGGAATACGAAAATTTAGGTATGTGACTCATTTGGGTACTAACCAATCAGAGAAGAGTTAGGGTTGAAAGTTAGGGTTGAAAGTTAGGGTTAGGGTTAGGGTTAGGGTTAGGGTTAGGGTTAGGGTATTAGGGTTAGGGTTAGGGTTAGGGTTAGGGTTAGGGTTAGGGTTAGGGTATTAGGGTTAGGGTTAGGGTTAGGGTTAGGGTTAGGGTATTAGGGTTAGGGTATTAGGGTTAGGGTTAGGGTTAGGGTTAGGGTTAGGGTTAGGGTATTAGGGTTAGGGTTAGGGTTAGGGTTAGGGTTAGGGTTATAGGGGAATACGAAAATTTAGGTATGTGACTCATTTGGGTACTAACCAATCAGAGAAGAGTTAGGGTTGAAAGTTAGGGTTGAAAGTTAGGGTTGAAAGTTAGGGTTGAAAGTTAGGGTTGAAAGTTAGGGTTGACACTTAGGATTATTTTTCTATTTTTGTTTGGCCCAGGGTTATAGGGGAATACGAAAATTTAGGTATGTGACTCATTTGGGTACTAACCAATCAGAGAAGAGTTAGGGTTGAAAGTTAGGGTTGAAAGTTAGGGTTGAAAGTTAGGGTTGAAAGTTAGGGTTGACACTTAGGATTATTTTTCTATTTTTGTTTGGCCCAGGGTTATAGGGGAATACGAAAATTTAGGTATGTGACTCATTTGGGTACTAACCAATCAGAGAAGAGTTAGGGTTGAAAGTTAGGGTTGAAAGTTAGGGTTGAAAGTTAGGG
The DNA here is from genome assembly GCF_040206685.1 of Ascaphus truei. NCBI lineage: Eukaryota > Metazoa > Chordata > Amphibia > Anura > Ascaphidae > Ascaphus > Ascaphus truei. The sequence goes on from NW_027455489.1 coordinate 13,233, forward strand.
TTGAAAGTTAGGGTTGACACTTAGGATTATTTTTCTATTTTTGTTTGGCCCAGGGTTATAGGGGAATACGAAAATTTAGGTATGTGACTCATTTGGGTACTAACCAATCAGAGAAGAGTTAGGGTTGAAAGTTAGGGTTGAAAGTTAGGGTTGAAAGTTAGGGTTGAAAGTTAGGGTTGAAAGTTAGGGTTGAAAGTTAGGGTTGAAAGTTAGGGTTGAAAGTTAGGGTTGACACTTAGGATTATTTTTCTATTTTTGTTTGGCCCAGGGTTATAGGGGAATACGAAAATTTAGGTATGTGACTCATTTGGGTACTAACCAATCAGAGAAGAGTTAGGGTTGAAAGTTAGGGTTGAAAGTTAGGGTTGAAAGTTAGGGTTGACACTTAGGATTATTTTTCTATTTTTGTTTGGCCCAGGGTTATAGGGGAATACGAAAATTTAGGTATGTGACTCATTTGGGTACTAACCAATCAGAGAAGAGTTAGGGTTGAAAGTTAGGGTTGAAAGTTAGGGTTGAAAGTTAGGGTTGAAAGTTAGGGTTGAAAGTTAGGATTATTTTTCTATTTTTGTTTGGCCCAGGGTTATAGGGGAATACGAAAATTTAGGTATGTGACTCATTTGGGTACTAACCAATCAGAGAAGAGTTAGGGTTGAAAGTTAGGGTTGAAAGTTAGGGTTGAAAGTTAGGGTTGAAAGTTAGGGTTGAAAGTTAGGATTATTTTTCTATTTTTGTTTGGCCCAGGGTTATAGGGGAATACGAAAATTTAGGTATGTGACTCATTTGGGTACTAACCAATCAGAGAAGAGTTAGGGTTGAAAGTTAGGGTTGAAAGTTAGGGTTGAAAGTTAGGGTTGAAAGTTAGGGTTGAAAGTTAGGGTTGAAAGTTAGGGTTGACACTTAGGATTATTTTTCTATTTTTGTTTGGCCCAGGGTTAGGGTTAGGGTTAGGGTTAGGGTTAGGGTTAGGGTATTAGGGTTAGGGTTAGGGTATTAGGGTTAGGGTTAGGGTTAGGGTTAGGGTTAGGGTATTAGGGTTAGGGTTAGGGTTAGGGTTAGGGTTAGGGTTAGGGTATTAGGGTTAGGGTTAGGGTTAGGGTTAGGGTTAGGGTTATAGGGGAATACGAAAATTTAGGTATGTGACTCATTTGGGTACTAACCAATCAGAGAAGAGTTAGGGTTGAAAGTTAGGGTTGAAAGTTAGGGTTGAAAGTTAGGGTTGAAAGTTAGGGTTGAAAGTTAGGGTTGAAAGTTAGGGTTGAAAGTTAGGGTTGAAAGTTAGGGTTGACACTTAGGATTATTTTTCTATTTTTGTTTGGCCCAGGGTTATAGGGGAATACGAAAATTTAGGTATGTGACTCATTTGGGTACTAACCAATCAGAGAAGAGTTAGGGTTGAAAGTTAGGGTTGAAAGTTAGGGTTGAAAGTTAGGGTTGAAAGTTAGGGTTGACACTTAGAAAAATAATCCTATTTTTGTTTGGCCCAGGGTTATAGGGGAATACGAAAATTTAGGTATGTGACTCATTTGGGTACTAACCAATCAGAGAAGAGTTAGGGTTGAAAGTTAGGGTTGAAAGTTAGGGTTGAAAGTTAGGGTTGAAAGTTAGGGTTGACACTTAGGATTATTTTTCTATTTTTGTTTGGCCCAGGGTTATAGGGGAATACGAAAATTTAGGTATGTGACTCATTTGGGTACTAACCAATCAGAGAAGAGTTAGGGTTGAAAGTTAGGGTTGAAAGTTAGGGTTGAAAGTTAGGGTTGAAAGTTAGGGTTAGGGTTGAAAGTTAGGGTTAGGGTTAGGGTTAGGGTTAGGGTTAGGGTTATAGGGGAATACGAAAATTTAGGGTTAGGGTTAGGGTTAGGGTTAGGGTTAGGGTTAGGGTTAGGGTTATAGGGGAATACGAAAATTTAGGTATGTGACTCATTTGGGTACTAACCAATCAGAGAAGAGTTAGGGTTGAAAGTTAGGGTTGAAAGTTAGGGTTGACACTTAGGATTATTTTTCTATTTTTGTTTGGCCCAGGGTTATAGGGGAATACGAAAATTTAGGTATGTGACTCATTTGGGTACTAACCAATCAGAGAAGAGTTAGGGTTGAAAGTTAGGGTTGAAAGTTAGGGTTGAAAGTTAGGGTTGAAAGTTAGGGTTGACACTTAGGATTATTTTTCTATTTTTGTTTGGCCCAGGGTTATAGGGGAATACGAAAATTTAGGTATGTGACTCATTTGGGTACTAACCAATCAGAGAAGAGTTAGGGTTGAAAGTTAGGGTTGAAAGTTAGGGTTGAAAGTTAGGGTTGAAAGTTAGGGTTGAAAGTTAGGGTTGACACTTAGGATTATTTTTCTATTTTTGTTTGGCCCAGGGTTATAGGGGAATACGAAAATTTAGGTATGTGACTCATTTGGGTACTAACCAATCAGAGAAGAGTTAGGGTTGAAAGTTAGGGTTGAAAGTTAGGGTTGAAAGTTAGGGTTGAAAGTTAGGGTTGACACTTAGGATTATTTTTCTATTTTTGTTTGGCCCAGGGTTATAGGGGAATACGAAAATTTAGGTATGTGACTCATTTGGGTACTAACCAATCAGAGAAGAGTTAGGGTTGAAAGTTAGGGTTGAAAGTTAGGGTTGAAAGTTAGGGTTATTTTTCTATTTTTGTTTGGCCCAGGGTTATAGGGGAATACGAAAATTTAGGTATGTGACTCATTTGGGTACTAACCAATCAGAGAAGAGTTAGGGTTGAAAGTTAGGGTTGAAAGTTAGGGTTGAAAGTTAGGGTTGACACTTAGGATTATTTTTCTATTTTTGTTTGGCCCAGGGTTATAGGGGAATACGAAAATTTAGGTATGTGACTCATTTGGGTACTAACCAATCAGAGAAGAGTTAGGGTTGAAAGTTAGGGTTGAAAGTTAGGGTTGAAAGTTAGGGTTGAAAGTTAGGGTTGACACTTAGGATTATTTTTCTATTTTTGTTTGGCCCAGGGTTATAGGGGAATACGAAAATTTAGGTATGTGACTCATTTGGGTACTAACCAATCAGAGAAGAGTTAGGGTTGAAAGTTAGGGTTGAAAGTTAGGGTTGAAAGTTAGGGTTGACACTTAGGATTATTTTTCTATTTTTGTTTGGCCCAGGGTTATAGGGGAATACGAAAATTTAGGTATGTGACTCATTTGGGTACTAACCAATCAGAGAAGAGTTAGGGTTGAAAGTTAGGGTTGAAAGTTAGGGTTAGGGTTAGGGTTAGGGTTAGGGTTAGGGTTAGGGTATTAGGGTTAGGGTTAGGGTTAGGGTTAGGGTTAGGGTTAGGGTTAGGGTATTAGGGTTAGGGTTAGGGTTAGGGTTAGGGTTAGGGTTAGGGTTAGGGTTAGGGTTAGGGTTAGGGTTAGGGTTATAGGGGAATACGAAAATTTAGGTATGTGACTCATTTGGGTACTAACCAATCAGAGAAGAGTTAGGGTTGAAAGTTAGGGTTGAAAGTTAGGGTTGAAAGTTAGGGTTAGGGTTGAAAGTTAGGGTTAGGGTTAGGGTTAGGGTTAGGGTTAGGGTTAGGGTTAGGGTTATAGGGGAATACGAAAATTTAGGTATGTGACTCATTTGGGTACTAACCAATCAGAGAAGAGTTAGGTTTGAAAGTTAGGGTTGAAAGTTAGGGTTGAAAGTTAGGGTTGACACTTAGGATTATTTTTCTATTTTTGTTTGGCCCAGGGTTATAGGGGAATACGAAAATTTAGGTATGTGACTCATTTGGGTACTAACCAATCAGAGAAGAGTTAGGGTTGAAAGTTAGGGTTGAAAGTTAGGGTTGAAAGTTAGGGTTGACACTTAGGATTATTTTTCTATTTTTGTTTGGCCCAGGGTTATAGGGGAATACGAAAATTTAGGTATGTGACTCATTTGGGTACTAACCAATCAGAGAAGAGTTAGGGTTGAAAGTTAGGGTTGAAAGTTAGGGTTGAAAGTTAGGGTTGACACTTAGGATTATTTTTCTATTTTTGTTTGGCCCACGGTTATAGGGGAATACGAAAATTTAGGTATGTGACTCATTTGGGTACTAACCAATCAGAGAAGAGTTAGGGTTGAAAGTTAGGGTTGAAAGTTAGGGTTGAAAGTGAGGGTTGACACTTAGGATTATTTTTCTATTTTTGTTTGGCCCAGGGTTATAGGGGAATACGAAAATTTAGGTATGTGACTCATTTGGGTACTAACCAATCAGAGAAGAGTTAGGGTTGAAAGTTAGGGTTGAAAGTTAGGGTTGAAAGTTAGGGTTGACACTTAGGATTATTTTTCTATTTTTGTTTGGCCCAGGGTTATAGGGGAATACGAAAATTTAGGTATGTGACTCATTTGGGTACTAACCAATCAGAGAAGAGTTAGGGTTGAAAGTTAGGGTTGAAAGTTAGGGTTGAAAGTTAGGGTTGAAAGTTAGGGTTGACACTTAGGATTATTTTTCTATTTTTGTTTGGCCCAGGGTTATAGGGGAATACGAAAATTTAGGTATGTGACTCATTTGGGTACTAACCAATCAGAGAAGAGTTAGGGTTGAAAGTTAGGGTTGAAAGTTAGGGTTGAAAGTTAGGGTTGAAAGTTAGGGTTGACACTTAGGATTATTTTTCTATTTTTGTTTGGCCCAGGGTTATAGGGGAATACGAAAATTTAGGTATGTGACTCATTTGGGTACTAACCAATCAGAGAAGAGTTAGGGTTGAAAGTTAGGGTTGAAAGTTAGGGTTGAAAGTTAGGGTTGAAAGTTAGGGTTGACACTTAGGATTATTTTTCTATTTTTGTTTGGCCCAGGGTTATAGGGGAATACGAAAATTTAGGTATGTGACTCATTTGGGTACTAACCAATCAGAGAAGAGTTAGGGTTGAAAGTTAGGGTTGAAAGTTAGGGTTGAAAGTTAGGGTTGAAAGTTAGGGTTGACACTTAGGATTATTTTTCTATTTTTGTTTGGCCCAGGGTTATAGGGGAATACGAAAATTTAGGTATGTGACTCATTTGGGTACTAACCAATCAGAGAAGAGTTAGGGTTGAAAGTTAGGGTTGAAAGTTAGGGTTGAAAGTTAGGGTTGAAAGTTAGGGTTGAAAGTTAGGGTTGAAAGTTAGGGTTGAAAGTTAGGGTTGAAAGTTAGGGTTGACACTTAGGATTATTTTTCTATTTTTGTTTGGCCCAGGGTTATAGGGGAATACGAAAATTTAGGTATGTGACTCATTTGGGTACTAACCAATCAGAGAAGAGTTAGGGTTGAAAGTTAGGGTTGAAAGTTAGGGTTGAAAGTTAGGGTTGAAAGTTAGGGTTGAAAGTTAGGGTTGAAAGTTAGGGTTGACACTTAGGATTATTTTTCTATTTTTGTTTGGCCCAGGGTTAGGGTTAGGGTTAGGGTTAGGGTTAGGGTTAGGGTATTAGGGTTAGGGTTAGGGTATTAGGGTTAGGGTTAGGGTTAGGGTTAGGGTTAGGGTATTAGGGTTAGGGTTAGGGTTAGGGTTAGGGTTAGGGTTAGGGTATTAGGGTTAGGGTTAGGGTTAGGGTTAGGGTTAGGGTTATAGGGGAATACGAAAATTTAGGTATGTGACTCATTTGGGTACTAACCAATCAGAGAAGAGTTAGGGTTGAAAGTTAGGGTTGAAAGTTAGGGTTGAAAGTTAGGGTTGAAAGTTAGGGTTGAAAGTTAGGGTTGAAAGTTAGGGTTGAAAGTTAGGGTTGAAAGTTAGGGTTGACACTTAGGATTATTTTTCTATTTTTGTTTGGCCCAGGGTTATAGGGGAATACGAAAATTTAGGTATGTGACTCATTTGGGTACTAACCAATCAGAGAAGAGTTAGGGTTGAAAGTTAGGGTTGAAAGTTAGGGTTGAAAGTTAGGGTTGAAAGTTAGGGTTGACACTTAGAAAAATAATCCTATTTTTGTTTGGCCCAGGGTTATAGGGGAATACGAAAATTTAGGTATGTGACTCATTTGGGTACTAACCAATCAGAGAAGAGTTAGGGTTGAAAGTTAGGGTTGAAAGTTAGGGTTGAAAGTTAGGGTTGAAAGTTAGGGTTGACACTTAGGATTATTTTTCTATTTTTGTTTGGCCCAGGGTTATAGGGGAATACGAAAATTTAGGTATGTGACTCATTTGGGTACTAACCAATCAGAGAAGAGTTAGGGTTGAAAGTTAGGGTTGAAAGTTAGGGTTGAAAGTTAGGGTTGAAAGTTAGGGTTAGGGTTGAAAGTTAGGGTTAGGGTTAGGGTTAGGGTTAGGGTTAGGGTTATAGGGGAATACGAAAATTTAGGGTTAGGGTTAGGGTTAGGGTTAGGGTTAGGGTTAGGGTTAGGGTTATAGGGGAATACGAAAATTTAGGTATGTGACTCATTTGGGTACTAACCAATCAGAGAAGAGTTAGGGTTGAAAGTTAGGGTTGAAAGTTAGGGTTGACACTTAGGATTATTTTTCTATTTTTGTTTGGCCCAGGGTTATAGGGGAATACGAAAATTTAGGTATGTGACTCATTTGGGTACTAACCAATCAGAGAAGAGTTAGGGTTGAAAGTTAGGGTTGAAAGTTAGGGTTGAAAGTTAGGGTTGAAAGTTAGGGTTGACACTTAGGATTATTTTTCTATTTTTGTTTGGCCCAGGGTTATAGGGGAATACGAAAATTTAGGTATGTGACTCATTTGGGTACTAACCAATCAGAGAAGAGTTAGGGTTGAAAGTTAGGGTTGAAAGTTAGGGTTGAAAGTTAGGGTTGAAAGTTAGGGTTGACACTTAGGATTATTTTTCTATTTTTGTTTGGCCCAGGGTTATAGGGGAATACGAAAATTTAGGTATGTGACTCATTTGGGTACTAACCAATCAGAGAAGAGTTAGGGTTGAAAGTTAGGGTTGAAAGTTAGGGTTGAAAGTTAGGGTTGAAAGTTAGGGTTGACACTTAGGATTATTTTTCTATTTTTGTTTGGCCCAGGGTTATAGGGGAATACGAAAATTTAGGTATGTGACTCATTTGGGTACTAACCAATCAGAGAAGAGTTAGGGTTGAAAGTTAGGGTTGAAAGTTAGGGTTGAAAGTTAGGGTTGAAAGTTAGGGTTGAAAGTTAGGATTATTTTTCTATTTTTGTTTGGCCCAGGGTTATAGGGGAATACGAAAATTTAGGTATGTGACTCATTTGGGTACTAACCAATCAGAGAAGAGTTAGGGTTGAAAGTTAGGGTTGAAAGTTAGGGTTGAAAGTTAGGGTTGAAAGTTAGGGTTGAAAGTTAGGATTATTTTTCTATTTTTGTTTGGCCCAGGGTTATAGGGGAATACGAAAATTTAGGTATGTGACTCATTTGGGTACTAACCAATCAGAGAAGAGTTAGGGTTGAAAGTTAGGGTTGAAAGTTAGGGTTGAAAGTTAGGGTTGAAAGTTAGGGTTGAAAGTTAGGGTTGACACTTAGGATTATTTTTCTATTTTTGTTTGGCCCAGGGTTATAGGGGAATACGAAAATTTAGGTATGTGACTCATTTGGGTACTAACCAATCAGAGAAGAGTTAGGGTTGAAAGTTAGGGTTGAAAGTTAGGGTTGAAAGTTAGGGTTGAAAGTTAGGGTTGACACTTAGGATTATTTTTCTATTTTTGTTTGGCCCAGGGTTATAGGGGAATACGAAAATTTAGGTATGTGACTCATTTGGGTACTAACCAATCAGAGAAGAGTTAGGGTTGAAAGTTAGGGTTGAAAGTTAGGGTTGAAAGTTAGGGTTGAAAGTTAGGGTTGACACTTAGGATTATTTTTCTATTTTTGTTTGGCCCAGGGTTATAGGGGAATACGAAAATTTAGGTATGTGACTCATTTGGGTACTAACCAATCAGAGAAGAGTTAGGGTTGAAAGTTAGGGTTGAAAGTTAGGGTTGAAAGTTAGGGTTGAAAGTTAGGGTTGAAAGTTAGGATTATTTTTCTATTTTTGTTTGGCCCAGGGTTATAGGGGAATACGAAAATTTAGGTATGTGACTCATTTGGGTACTAACCAATCAGAGAAGAGTTAGGGTTGAAAGTTAGGGTTGAAAGTTAGGGTTGAAAGTTAGGGTTGAAAGTTAGGGTTGAAAGTTAGGATTATTTTTCTATTTTTGTTTGGCCCAGGGTTATAGGGGAATACGAAAATTTAGGTATGTGACTCATTTGGGTACTAACCAATCAGAGAAGAGTTAGGGTTGAAAGTTAGGGTTGAAAGTTAGGGTTGAAAGTTAGGGTTGAAAGTTAGGGTTGAAAGTTAGGGTTGAAAGTTAGGGTTGACACTTAGGATTATTTTTCTATTTTTGTTTGGCCCAGGGTTAGGGTTAGGGTTAGGGTTAGGGTTAGGGTTAGGGTATTAGGGTTAGGGTTAGGGTATTAGGGTTAGGGTTAGGGTTAGGGTTAGGGTTAGGGTATTAGGGTTAGGGTTAGGGTTAGGGTTAGGGTTAGGGTTAGGGTATTAGGGTTAGGGTTAGGGTTAGGGTTAGGGTTAGGGTTATAGGGGAATACGAAAATTTAGGTATGTGACTCATTTGGGTACTAACCAATCAGAGAAGAGTTAGGGTTGAAAGTTAGGGTTGAAAGTTAGGGTTGAAAGTTAGGGTTGAAAGTTAGGGTTGAAAGTTAGGGTTGAAAGTTAGGGTTGAAAGTTAGGGTTGAAAGTTAGGGTTGACACTTAGGATTATTTTTCTATTTTTGTTTGGCCCAGGGTTATAGGGGAATACGAAAATTTAGGTATGTGACTCATTTGGGTACTAACCAATCAGAGAAGAGTTAGGGTTGAAAGTTAGGGTTGAAAGTTAGGGTTGAAAGTTAGGGTTGAAAGTTAGGGTTGACACTTAGAAAAATAATCCTATTTTTGTTTGGCCCAGGGTTATAGGGGAATACGAAAATTTAGGTATGTGACTCATTTGGGTACTAACCAATCAGAGAAGAGTTAGGGTTGAAAGTTAGGGTTGAAAGTTAGGGTTGAAAGTTAGGGTTGAAAGTTAGGGTTGACACTTAGGATTATTTTTCTATTTTTGTTTGGCCCAGGGTTATAGGGGAATACGAAAATTTAGGTATGTGACTCATTTGGGTACTAACCAATCAGAGAAGAGTTAGGGTTGAAAGTTAGGGTTGAAAGTTAGGGTTGAAAGTTAGGGTTGAAAGTTAGGGTTAGGGTTGAAAGTTAGGGTTAGGGTTAGGGTTAGGGTTAGGGTTAGGGTTATAGGGGAATACGAAAATTTAGGGTTAGGGTTAGGGTTAGGGTTAGGGTTAGGGTTAGGGTTAGGGTTATAGGGGAATACGAAAATTTAGGTATGTGACTCATTTGGGTACTAACCAATCAGAGAAGAGTTAGGGTTGAAAGTTAGGGTTGAAAGTTAGGGTTGACACTTAGGATTATTTTTCTATTTTTGTTTGGCCCAGGGTTATAGGGGAATACGAAAATTTAGGTATGTGACTCATTTGGGTACTAACCAATCAGAGAAGAGTTAGGGTTGAAAGTTAGGGTTGAAAGTTAGGGTTGAAAGTTAGGGTTGAAAGTTAGGGTTGACACTTAGGATTATTTTTCTATTTTTGTTTGGCCCAGGGTTATAGGGGAATACGAAAATTTAGGTATGTGACTCATTTGGGTACTAACCAATCAGAGAAGAGTTAGGGTTGAAAGTTAGGGTTGAAAGTTAGGGTTGAAAGTTAGGGTTGAAAGTTAGGGTTGAAAGTTAGGGTTGACACTTAGGATTATTTTTCTATTTTTGTTTGGCCCAGGGTTATAGGGGAATACGAAAATTTAGGTATGTGACTCATTTGGGTACTAACCAATCAGAGAAGAGTTAGGGTTGAAAGTTAGGGTTGAAAGTTAGGGTTGAAAGTTAGGGTTGAAAGTTAGGGTTGACACTTAGGATTATTTTTCTATTTTTGTTTGGCCCAGGGTTATAGGGGAATACGAAAATTTAGGTATGTGACTCATTTGGGTACTAACCAATCAGAGAAGAGTTAGGGTTGAAAGTTAGGGTTGAAAGTTAGGGTTGAAAGTTAGGGTTATTTTTCTATTTTTGTTTGGCCCAGGGTTATAGGGGAATACGAAAATTTAGGTATGTGACTCATTTGGGTACTAACCAATCAGAGAAGAGTTAGGGTTGAAAGTTAGGGTTGAAAGTTAGGGTTGAAAGTTAGGGTTGACACTTAGGATTATTTTTCTATTTTTGTTTGGCCCAGGGTTATAGGGGAATACGAAAATTTAGGTATGTGACTCATTTGGGTACTAACCAATCAGAGAAGAGTTAGGGTTGAAAGTTAGGGTTGAAAGTTAGGGTTGAAAGTTAGGGTTGAAAGTTAGGGTTGACACTTAGGATTATTTTTCTATTTTTGTTTGGCCCAGGGTTATAGGGGAATACGAAAATTTAGGTATGTGACTCATTTGGGTACTAACCAATCAGAGAAGAGTTAGGGTTGAAAGTTAGGGTTGAAAGTTAGGGTTGAAAGTTAGGGTTGACACTTAGGATTATTTTTCTATTTTTGTTTGGCCCAGGGTTATAGGGGAATACGAAAATTTAGGTATGTGACTCATTTGGGTACTAACCAATCAGAGAAGAGTTAGGGTTGAAAGTTAGGGTTGAAAGTTAGGGTTAGGGTTAGGGTTAGGGTTAGGGTTAGGGTTAGGGTATTAGGGTTAGGGTTAGGGTTAGGGTTAGGGTTAGGGTTAGGGTTAGGGTATTAGGGTTAGGGTTAGGGTTAGGGTTAGGGTTAGGGTTAGGGTTAGGGTTAGGGTTAGGGTTAGGGTTAGGGTTATAGGGGAATACGAAAATTTAGGTATGTGACTCATTTGGGTACTAACCAATCAGAGAAGAGTTAGGGTTGAAAGTTAGGGTTGAAAGTTAGGGTTGAAAGTTAGGGTTAGGGTTGAAAGTTAGGGTTAGGGTTAGGGTTAGGGTTAGGGTTAGGGTTAGGGTTAGGGTTATAGGGGAATACGAAAATTTAGGTATGTGACTCATTTGGGTACTAACCAATCAGAGAAGAGTTAGGTTTGAAAGTTAGGGTTGAAAGTTAGGGTTGAAAGTTAGGGTTGACACTTAGGATTATTTTTCTATTTTTGTTTGGCCCAGGGTTATAGGGGAATACGAAAATTTAGGTATGTGACTCATTTGGGTACTAACCAATCAGAGAAGAGTTAGGGTTGAAAGTTAGGGTTGAAAGTTAGGGTTGAAAGTTAGGGTTGACACTTAGGATTATTTTTCTATTTTTGTTTGGCCCAGGGTTATAGGGGAATACGAAAATTTAGGTATGTGACTCATTTGGGTACTAACCAATCAGAGAAGAGTTAGGGTTGAAAGTTAGGGTTGAAAGTTAGGGTTGAAAGTTAGGGTTGACACTTAGGATTATTTTTCTATTTTTGTTTGGCCCACGGTTATAGGGGAATACGAAAATTTAGGTATGTGACTCATTTGGGTACTAACCAATCAGAGAAGAGTTAGGGTTGAAAGTTAGGGTTGAAAGTTAGGGTTGAAAGTGAGGGTTGACACTTAGGATTATTTTTCTATTTTTGTTTGGCCCAGGGTTATAGGGGAATACGAAAATTTAGGTATGTGACTCATTTGGGTACTAACCAATCAGAGAAGAGTTAGGGTTGAAAGTTAGGGTTGAAAGTTAGGGTTGAAAGTTAGGGTTGACACTTAGGATTATTTTTCTATTTTTGTTTGGCCCAGGGTTATAGGGGAATACGAAAATTTAGGTATGTGACTCATTTGGGTACTAACCAATCAGAGAAGAGTTAGGGTTGAAAGTTAGGGTTGAAAGTTAGGGTTGAAAGTTAGGGTTGAAAGTTAGGGTTGACACTTAGGATTATTTTTCTATTTTTGTTTGGCCCAGGGTTATAGGGGAATACGAAAATTTAGGTATGTGACTCATTTGGGTACTAACCAATCAGAGAAGAGTTAGGGTTGAAAGTTAGGGTTGAAAGTTAGGGTTGAAAGTTAGGGTTGAAAGTTAGGGTTGACACTTAGGATTATTTTTCTATTTTTGTTTGGCCCAGGGTTATAGGGGAATACGAAAATTTAGGTATGTGACTCATTTGGGTACTAACCAATCAGAGAAGAGTTAGGGTTGAAAGTTAGGGTTGAAAGTTAGGGTTGAAAGTTAGGGTTGAAAGTTAGGGTTGACACTTAGGATTATTTTTCTATTTTTGTTTGGCCCAGGGTTATAGGGGAATACGAAAATTTAGGTATGTGACTCATTTGGGTACTAACCAATCAGAGAAGAGTTAGGGTTGAAAGTTAGGGTTGAAAGTTAGGGTTGAAAGTTAGGGTTGAAAGTTAGGGTTGACACTTAGGATTATTTTTCTATTTTTGTTTGGCCCAGGGTTATAGGGGAATACGAAAATTTAGGTATGTGACTCATTTGGGTACTAACCAATCAGAGAAGAGTTAGGGTTGAAAGTTAGGGTTGAAAGTTAGGGTTGAAAGTTAGGGTTGAAAGTTAGGGTTGAAAGTTAGGGTTGAAAGTTAGGGTTGAAAGTTAGGGTTGAAAGTTAGGGTTGACACTTAGGATTATTTTTCTATTTTTGTTTGGCCCAGGGTTATAGGGGAATACGAAAATTTAGGTATGTGACTCATTTGGGTACTAACCAATCAGAGAAGAGTTAGGGTTGAAAGTTAGGGTTGAAAGTTAGGGTTGAAAGTTAGGGTTGACACTTAGGATTATTTTTCTATTTTTGTTTGGCCCAGGGTTATAGGGGAATACGAAAATTTAGGTATGTGACTCATTTGGGTACTAACCAATCAGAGAAGAGTTAGGGTTGAAAGTTAGGGTTGAAAGTTAGGGTTGAAAGTTAGGGTTGAAAGTTAGGGTTGAAAGTTAGGATTATTTTTCTATTTTTGTTTGGCCCAGGGTTATAGGGGAATACGAAAATTTAGGTATGTGACTCATTTGGGTACTAACCAATCAGAGAAGAGTTAGGGTTGAAAGTTAGGGTTGAAAGTTAGGGTTGAAAGTTAGGGTTGAAAGTTAGGGTTGAAAGTTAGGATTATTTTTCTATTTTTGTTTGGCCCAGGGTTATAGGGGAATACGAAAATTTAGGTATGTGACTCATTTGGGTACTAACCAATCAGAGAAGAGTTAGGGTTGAAAGTTAGGGTTGAAAGTTAGGGTTGAAAGTTAGGGTTGAAAGTTAGGGTTGAAAGTTAGGGTTGAAAGTTAGGGTTGACACTTAGGATTATTTTTCTATTTTTGTTTGGCCCAGGGTTAGGGTTAGGGTTAGGGTTAGGGTTAGGGTTAGGGTATTAGGGTTAGGGTTAGGGTATTAGGGTTAGGGTTAGGGTTAGGGTTAGGGTTAGGGTTAGGGTATTAGGGTTAGGGTTAGGGTTAGGGTTAGGGTTAGGGTTAGGGTATTAGGGTTAGGGTTAGGGTTAGGGTTAGGGTTAGGGTTAGGGTTAGGGTTATAGGGGAATACGAAAATTTAGGTATGTGACTCATTTGGGTACTAACCAATCAGAGAAGAGTTAGGGTTGAAAGTTAGGGTTGAAAGTTAGGGTTGAAAGTTAGGGTTGAAAGTTAGGGTTGAAAGTTAGGGTTGAAAGTTAGGGTTGAAAGTTAGGGTTGAAAGTTAGGGTTGACACTTAGGATTATTTTTCTATTTTTGTTTGGCCCAGGGTTATAGGGGAATACGAAAATTTAGGTATGTGACTCATTTGGGTACTAACCAATCAGAGAAGAGTTAGGGTTGAAAGTTAGGGTTGAAAGTTAGGGTTGAAAGTTAGGGTTGAAAGTTAGGGTTGACACTTAGAAAAATAATCCTATTTTTGTTTGGCCCAGGGTTATAGGGGAATACGAAAATTTAGGTATGTGACTCATTTGGGTACTAACCAATCAGAGAAGAGTTAGGGTTGAAAGTTAGGGTTGAAAGTTAGGGTTGAAAGTTAGGGTTGAAAGTTAGGGTTGACACTTAGGATTATTTTTCTATTTTTGTTTGGCCCAGGGTTATAGGGGAATACGAAAATTTAGGTATGTGACTCATTTGGGTACTAACCAATCAGAGAAGAGTTAGGGTTGAAAGTTAGGGTTGAAAGTTAGGGTTGAAAGTTAGGGTTGAAAGTTAGGGTTAGGGTTGAAAGTTAGGGTTAGGGTTAGGGTTAGGGTTAGGGTTAGGGTTAGGGTTATAGGGGAATACGAAAATTTAGGGTTAGGGTTAGGGTTAGGGTTAGGGTTAGGGTTAGGGTTAGGGTTATAGGGGAATACGAAAATTTAGGTATGTGACTCATTTGGGTACTAACCAATCAGAGAAGAGTTAGGGTTGAAAGTTAGGGTTGAAAGTTAGGGTTGACACTTAGGATTATTTTTCTATTTTTGTTTGGCCCAGGGTTATAGGGGAATACGAAAATTTAGGTATGTGACTCATTTGGGTACTAACCAATCAGAGAAGAGTTAGGGTTGAAAGTTAGGGTTGAAAGTTAGGGTTGAAAGTTAGGGTTGACACTTAGGATTATTTTTCTATTTTTGTTTGGCCCAGGGTTATAGGGGAATACGAAAATTTAGGTATGTGACTCATTTGGGTACTAACCAATCAGAGAAGAGTTAGGGTTGAAAGTTAGGGTTGAAAGTTAGGGTTGAAAGTTAGGGTTGAAAGTTAGGGTTGAAAGTTAGGGTTGACACTTAGGATTATTTTTCTATTTTTGTTTGGCCCAGGGTTATAGGGGAATACGAAAATTTAGGTATGTGACTCATTTGGGTACTAACCAATCAGAGAAGAGTTAGGGTTGAAAGTTAGGGTTGAAAGTTAGGGTTGAAAGTTAGGGTTGAAAGTTAGGGTTGACACTTAGGATTATTTTTCTATTTTTGTTTGGCCCAGGGTTATAGGGGAATACGAAAATTTAGGTATGTGACTCATTTGGGTACTAACCAATCAGAGAAGAGTTAGGGTTGAAAGTTAGGGTTGAAAGTTAGGGTTGAAAGTTAGGGTTATTTTTCTATTTTTGTTTGGCCCAGGGTTATAGGGGAATACGAAAATTTAGGTATGTGACTCATTTGGGTACTAACCAATCAGAGAAGAGTTAGGGTTGAAAGTTAGGGTTGAAAGTTAGGGTTGAAAGTTAGGGTTGACACTTAGGATTATTTTTCTATTTTTGTTTGGCCCAGGGTTATAGGGGAATACGAAAATTTAGGTATGTGACTCATTTGGGTACTAACCAATCAGAGAAGAGTTAGGGTTGAAAGTTAGGGTTGAAAGTTAGGGTTGAAAGTTAGGGTTGAAAGTTAGGGTTGACACTTAGGATTATTTTTCTATTTTTGTTTGGCCCAGGGTTATAGGGGAATACGAAAATTTAGGTATGTGACTCATTTGGGTACTAACCAATCAGAGAAGAGTTAGGGTTGAAAGTTAGGGTTGAAAGTTAGGGTTGAAAGTTAGGGTTGACACTTAGGATTATTTTTCTATTTTTGTTTGGCCCAGGGTTATAGGGGAATACGAAAATTTAGGTATGTGACTCATTTGGGTACTAACCAATCAGAGAAGAGTTAGGGTTGAAAGTTAGGGTTGAAAGTTAGGGTTAGGGTTAGGGTTAGGGTTAGGGTTAGGGTTAGGGTATTAGGGTTAGGGTTAGGGTTAGGGTTAGGGTTAGGGTTAGGGTTAGGGTATTAGGGTTAGGGTTAGGGTTAGGGTTAGGGTTAGGGTATTAGGGTTAGGGTATTAGGGTTAGGGTTAGGGTTAGGGTTAGGGTTAGGGTTAGGGTATTAGGGTTAGGGTTAGGGTTAGGGTTATAGGGGAATACGAAAATTTAGGTATGTGACTCATTTGGGTACTAACCAATCAGAGAAGAGTTAGGGTTGAAAGTTAGGGTTGAAAGTTAGGGTTGAAAGTTAGGGTTGAAAGTTAGGGTTGAAAGTTAGGGTTGACACTTAGGATTATTTTTCTATTTTTGTTTGGCCCAGGGTTATAGGGGAATACGAAAATTTAGGTATGTGACTCATTTGGGTACTAACCAATCAGAGAAGAGTTAGGGTTGAAAGTTAGGGTTGAAAGTTAGGGTTAGGGTTAGGGTTAGGGTTAGGGTTAGGGTTAGGGTATTAGGGTTAGGGTTAGGGTTAGGGTTAGGGTTAGGGTTAGGGTTAGGGTATTAGGGTTAGGGTTAGGGTTAGGGTTAGGGTTAGGGTATTAGGGTTAGGGTATTAGGGTTAGGGTTAGGGTTAGGGTTAGGGTTAGGGTTAGGGTATTAGGGTTAGGGTTAGGGTTAGGGTTAGGGTTAGGGTTATAGGGGAATACGAAAATTTAGGTATGTGACTCATTTGGGTACTAACCAATCAGAGAAGAGTTAGGGTTGAAAGTTAGGGTTGAAAGTTAGGGTTGAAAGTTAGGGTTGAAAGTTAGGGTTGAAAGTTAGGGTTGACACTTAGGATTATTTTTCTATTTTTGTTTGGCCCAGGGTTATAGGGGAATACGAAAATTTAGGTATGTGACTCATTTGGGTACTAACCAATCAGAGAAGAGTTAGGGTTGAAAGTTAGGGTTGAAAGTTAGGGTTGAAAGTTAGGGTTGAAAGTTAGGGTTGACACTTAGGATTATTTTTCTATTTTTGTTTGGCCCAGGGTTATAGGGGAATACGAAAATTTAGGTATGTGACTCATTTGGGTAC
The DNA here is from genome assembly GCF_040206685.1 of Ascaphus truei. NCBI lineage: Eukaryota > Metazoa > Chordata > Amphibia > Anura > Ascaphidae > Ascaphus > Ascaphus truei. The sequence goes on from NW_027455489.1 coordinate 29,799, forward strand.
TAACCAATCAGAGAAGAGTTAGGGTTGAAAGTTAGGGTTGAAAGTTAGGGTTGAAAGTTAGGGTTGAAAGTTAGGGTTGACACTTAGGATTATTTTTCTATTTTTGTTTGGCCCAGGGTTATAGGGGAATACGAAAATTTAGGTATGTGACTCATTTGGGTACTAACCAATCAGAGAAGAGTTAGGGTTGAAAGTTAGGGTTGAAAGTTAGGGTTGAAAGTTAGGGTTGAAAGTTAGGGTTGAAAGTTAGGGTTGAAAGTTAGGGTTGAAAGTTAGGGTTGAAAGTTAGGGTTGACACTTAGGATTATTTTTCTATTTTTGTTTGGCCCAGGGTTATAGGGGAATACGAAAATTTAGGTATGTGACTCATTTGGGTACTAACCAATCAGAGAAGAGTTAGGGTTGAAAGTTAGGGTTGAAAGTTAGGGTTGAAAGTTAGGGTTGACACTTAGGATTATTTTTCTATTTTTGTTTGGCCCAGGGTTATAGGGGAATACGAAAATTTAGGTATGTGACTCATTTGGGTACTAACCAATCAGAGAAGAGTTAGGGTTGAAAGTTAGGGTTGAAAGTTAGGGTTGAAAGTTAGGGTTGAAAGTTAGGGTTGAAAGTTAGGATTATTTTTCTATTTTTGTTTGGCCCAGGGTTATAGGGGAATACGAAAATTTAGGTATGTGACTCATTTGGGTACTAACCAATCAGAGAAGAGTTAGGGTTGAAAGTTAGGGTTGAAAGTTAGGGTTGAAAGTTAGGGTTGAAAGTTAGGGTTGAAAGTTAGGATTATTTTTCTATTTTTGTTTGGCCCAGGGTTATAGGGGAATACGAAAATTTAGGTATGTGACTCATTTGGGTACTAACCAATCAGAGAAGAGTTAGGGTTGAAAGTTAGGGTTGAAAGTTAGGGTTGAAAGTTAGGGTTGAAAGTTAGGGTTGAAAGTTAGGGTTGAAAGTTAGGGTTGACACTTAGGATTATTTTTCTATTTTTGTTTGGCCCAGGGTTAGGGTTAGGGTTAGGGTTAGGGTTAGGGTTAGGGTATTAGGGTTAGGGTTAGGGTTAGGGTTAGGGTTAGGGTATTAGGGTTAGGGTTAGGGTTAGGGTTAGGGTTAGGGTTAGGGTATTAGGGTTAGGGTTAGGGTTAGGGTTAGGGTTAGGGTTATAGGGGAATACGAAAATTTAGGTATGTGACTCATTTGGGTACTAACCAATCAGAGAAGAGTTAGGGTTGAAAGTTAGGGTTGAAAGTTAGGGTTGAAAGTTAGGGTTGAAAGTTAGGGTTGAAAGTTAGGGTTGAAAGTTAGGGTTGAAAGTTAGGGTTGAAAGTTAGGGTTGACACTTAGGATTATTTTTCTATTTTTGTTTGGCCCAGGGTTATAGGGGAATACGAAAATTTAGGTATGTGACTCATTTGGGTACTAACCAATCAGAGAAGAGTTAGGGTTGAAAGTTAGGGTTGAAAGTTAGGGTTGAAAGTTAGGGTTGAAAGTTAGGGTTGACACTTAGAAAAATAATCCTATTTTTGTTTGGCCCAGGGTTATAGGGGAATACGAAAATTTAGGTATGTGACTCATTTGGGTACTAACCAATCAGAGAAGAGTTAGGGTTGAAAGTTAGGGTTGAAAGTTAGGGTTGAAAGTTAGGGTTGAAAGTTAGGGTTGACACTTAGGATTATTTTTCTATTTTTGTTTGGCCCAGGGTTATAGGGGAATACGAAAATTTAGGTATGTGACTCATTTGGGTACTAACCAATCAGAGAAGAGTTAGGGTTGAAAGTTAGGGTTGAAAGTTAGGGTTGAAAGTTAGGGTTGAAAGTTAGGGTTAGGGTTGAAAGTTAGGGTTAGGGTTAGGGTTAGGGTTAGGGTTAGGGTTATAGGGGAATACGAAAATTTAGGGTTAGGGTTAGGGTTAGGGTTAGGGTTAGGGTTAGGGTTAGGGTTATAGGGGAATACGAAAATTTAGGTATGTGACTCATTTGGGTACTAACCAATCAGAGAAGAGTTAGGGTTGAAAGTTAGGGTTGAAAGTTAGGGTTGACACTTAGGATTATTTTTCTATTTTTGTTTGGCCCAGGGTTATAGGGGAATACGAAAATTTAGGTATGTGACTCATTTGGGTACTAACCAATCAGAGAAGAGTTAGGGTTGAAAGTTAGGGTTGAAAGTTAGGGTTGAAAGTTAGGGTTGAAAGTTAGGGTTGACACTTAGGATTATTTTTCTATTTTTGTTTGGCCCAGGGTTATAGGGGAATACGAAAATTTAGGTATGTGACTCATTTGGGTACTAACCAATCAGAGAAGAGTTAGGGTTGAAAGTTAGGGTTGAAAGTTAGGGTTGAAAGTTAGGGTTGAAAGTTAGGGTTGACACTTAGGATTATTTTTCTATTTTTGTTTGGCCCAGGGTTATAGGGGAATACGAAAATTTAGGTATGTGACTCATTTGGGTACTAACCAATCAGAGAAGAGTTAGGGTTGAAAGTTAGGGTTGAAAGTTAGGGTTGAAAGTTAGGGTTGAAAGTTAGGGTTGACACTTAGGATTATTTTTCTATTTTTGTTTGGCCCAGGGTTATAGGGGAATACGAAAATTTAGGTATGTGACTCATTTGGGTACTAACCAATCAGAGAAGAGTTAGGGTTGAAAGTTAGGGTTGAAAGTTAGGGTTGAAAGTTAGGGTTATTTTTCTATTTTTGTTTGGCCCAGGGTTATAGGGGAATACGAAAATTTAGGTATGTGACTCATTTGGGTACTAACCAATCAGAGAAGAGTTAGGGTTGAAAGTTAGGGTTGAAAGTTAGGGTTGAAAGTTAGGGTTGACACTTAGGATTATTTTTCTATTTTTGTTTGGCCCAGGGTTATAGGGGAATACGAAAATTTAGGTATGTGACTCATTTGGGTACTAACCAATCAGAGAAGAGTTAGGGTTGAAAGTTAGGGTTGAAAGTTAGGGTTGAAAGTTAGGGTTGAAAGTTAGGGTTGACACTTAGGATTATTTTTCTATTTTTGTTTGGCCCAGGGTTATAGGGGAATACGAAAATTTAGGTATGTGACTCATTTGGGTACTAACCAATCAGAGAAGAGTTAGGGTTGAAAGTTAGGGTTGAAAGTTAGGGTTGAAAGTTAGGGTTGACACTTAGGATTATTTTTCTATTTTTGTTTGGCCCAGGGTTATAGGGGAATACGAAAATTTAGGTATGTGACTCATTTGGGTACTAACCAATCAGAGAAGAGTTAGGGTTGAAAGTTAGGGTTGAAAGTTAGGGTTAGGGTTAGGGTTAGGGTTAGGGTTAGGGTTAGGGTATTAGGGTTAGGGTTAGGGTTAGGGTTAGGGTTAGGGTTAGGGTTAGGGTATTAGGGTTAGGGTTAGGGTTAGGGTTAGGGTTAGGGTTAGGGTTAGGGTTAGGGTTAGGGTTAGGGTTAGGGTTATAGGGGAATACGAAAATTTAGGTATGTGACTCATTTGGGTACTAACCAATCAGAGAAGAGTTAGGGTTGAAAGTTAGGGTTGAAAGTTAGGGTTGAAAGTTAGGGTTAGGGTTGAAAGTTAGGGTTAGGGTTAGGGTTAGGGTTAGGGTTAGGGTTAGGGTTATAGGGGAATACGAAAATTTAGGTATGTGACTCATTTGGGTACTAACCAATCAGAGAAGAGTTAGGTTTGAAAGTTAGGGTTGAAAGTTAGGGTTGAAAGTTAGGGTTGACACTTAGGATTATTTTTCTATTTTTGTTTGGCCCAGGGTTATAGGGGAATACGAAAATTTAGGTATGTGACTCATTTGGGTACTAACCAATCAGAGAAGAGTTAGGGTTGAAAGTTAGGGTTGAAAGTTAGGGTTGAAAGTTAGGGTTGACACTTAGGATTATTTTTCTATTTTTGTTTGGCCCAGGGTTATAGGGGAATACGAAAATTTAGGTATGTGACTCATTTGGGTACTAACCAATCAGAGAAGAGTTAGGGTTGAAAGTTAGGGTTGAAAGTTAGGGTTGAAAGTTAGGGTTGACACTTAGGATTATTTTTCTATTTTTGTTTGGCCCACGGTTATAGGGGAATACGAAAATTTAGGTATGTGACTCATTTGGGTACTAACCAATCAGAGAAGAGTTAGGGTTGAAAGTTAGGGTTGAAAGTTAGGGTTGAAAGTGAGGGTTGACACTTAGGATTATTTTTCTATTTTTGTTTGGCCCAGGGTTATAGGGGAATACGAAAATTTAGGTATGTGACTCATTTGGGTACTAACCAATCAGAGAAGAGTTAGGGTTGAAAGTTAGGGTTGAAAGTTAGGGTTGAAAGTTAGGGTTGACACTTAGGATTATTTTTCTATTTTTGTTTGGCCCAGGGTTATAGGGGAATACGAAAATTTAGGTATGTGACTCATTTGGGTACTAACCAATCAGAGAAGAGTTAGGGTTGAAAGTTAGGGTTGAAAGTTAGGGTTGAAAGTTAGGGTTGAAAGTTAGGGTTGACACTTAGGATTATTTTTCTATTTTTGTTTGGCCCAGGGTTATAGGGGAATACGAAAATTTAGGTATGTGACTCATTTGGGTACTAACCAATCAGAGAAGAGTTAGGGTTGAAAGTTAGGGTTGAAAGTTAGGGTTGAAAGTTAGGGTTGAAAGTTAGGGTTGACACTTAGGATTATTTTTCTATTTTTGTTTGGCCCAGGGTTATAGGGGAATACGAAAATTTAGGTATGTGACTCATTTGGGTACTAACCAATCAGAGAAGAGTTAGGGTTGAAAGTTAGGGTTGAAAGTTAGGGTTGAAAGTTAGGGTTGAAAGTTAGGGTTGACACTTAGGATTATTTTTCTATTTTTGTTTGGCCCAGGGTTATAGGGGAATACGAAAATTTAGGTATGTGACTCATTTGGGTACTAACCAATCAGAGAAGAGTTAGGGTTGAAAGTTAGGGTTGAAAGTTAGGGTTGAAAGTTAGGGTTGAAAGTTAGGGTTGACACTTAGGATTATTTTTCTATTTTTGTTTGGCCCAGGGTTATAGGGGAATACGAAAATTTAGGTATGTGACTCATTTGGGTACTAACCAATCAGAGAAGAGTTAGGGTTGAAAGTTAGGGTTGAAAGTTAGGGTGAAAGTTAGGGTTAAGTTAGGGTTGAAAGTTAGGGTTGAAAGTTAGGGTTGAAAGTTAGGGTTGAAAGTTAGGGTTGACACTTAGGATTATTTTTCTATTTTTGTTTGGCCCAGGGTTATAGGGGAATACGAAAATTTAGGTATGTGACTCATTTGGGTACTAACCAATCAGAGAAGAGTTAGGGTTGAAAGTTAGGGTTGAAAGTTAGGGTTGAAAGTTAGGGTTGACACTTAGGATTATTTTTCTATTTTTGTTTGGCCCAGGGTTATAGGGGAATACGAAAATTTAGGTATGTGACTCATTTGGGTACTAACCAAATACGAAAATTTAGGTATGTGACTCATTTGGGTACTAACCAATCAGAGAAGAGTTAGGGTTGAAAGTTAGGGTTGAAAGTTAGGGTTGAAAGTTAGGGTTGAAAGTTAGGGTTGAAAGTTAGGATTATTTTTCTATTTTTGTTTGGCCCAGGGTTATAGGGGAATACGAAAATTTAGGTATGTGACTCATTTGGGTACTAACCAATCAGAGAAGAGTTAGGGTTGAAAGTTAGGGTTGAAAGTTAGGGTTGAAAGTTAGGGTTGAAAGTTAGGGTTGAAAGTTAGGATTATTTTTCTATTTTTGTTTGGCCCAGGGTTATAGGGGAATACGAAAATTTAGGTATGTGACTCATTTGGGTACTAACCAATCAGAGAAGAGTTAGGGTTGAAAGTTAGGGTTGAAAGTTAGGGTTGAAAGTTAGGGTTGAAAGTTAGGGTTGAAAGTTAGGGTTGAAAGTTAGGGTTGACACTTAGGATTATTTTTCTATTTTTGTTTGGCCCAGGGTTAGGGTTAGGGTTAGGGTTAGGGTTAGGGTTAGGGTATTAGGGTTAGGGTTAGGGTATTAGGGTTAGGGTTAGGGTTAGGGTTAGGGTTAGGGTTAGGGTATTAGGGTTAGGGTTAGGGTTAGGGTTAGGGTTAGGGTTAGGGTATTAGGGTTAGGGTTAGGGTTAGGGTTAGGGTTAGGGTTAGGGTTAGGGTTATAGGGGAATACGAAAATTTAGGTATGTGACTCATTTGGGTACTAACCAATCAGAGAAGAGTTAGGGTTGAAAGTTAGGGTTGAAAGTTAGGGTTGAAAGTTAGGGTTGAAAGTTAGGGTTGAAAGTTAGGGTTGAAAGTTAGGGTTGAA
>NW_027455490.1:0-36024 GCF_040206685.1 Ascaphus truei
ATCCCTTTTCCTCTCTCTGACCATCACCTCATCTCATTTTCTCTCTCTCACTTCTCTCCATCTCCATCTCCATCTCGCCCTCTATTTTGCAGAAACCTGCGCTCTATTAACCTACCAGCTCTTGATTCCACTTTACGCTCCTCCCTCTCCACTCTCAGTTCTGCTTCAGACCCTGACAACCTGGTCAGGAACAACAACTCTGCCTTATCTTCCTCTCTTGATCTTCATGCCCCGCTTTCTCTCTGCCGTCCTCGCCCTTCTAACCCCAGACACTGGCTAAACTCCCACACACGCATGCTGCGTTCCTCCGCTCGTTCCTCTGAACGCCTCTGGAGGAAATCTCATACGCTCGCAGATTTCATTCACTACACATTAATGCTATCCTGTTTCAACTCTGCCCTCTCTCAGGCTACTTTTCATCACTAATCAACACACACAAGTCTAACCCACGCCGTCTCTTTTCTGTCTTTGACTCTCTACTCAGACCACCCTCAGCTGCCTCCTCTTCTCCCTCCATCTCACCTCAGGACTTTGCTGACATTTTTAAGGAAAAGGTGGAATCCATACGGCAGAACATCCCATCTGTTGCCTCCTCCCACCCACAATGCTTCCCAACTCTCCTCCTGCCTTTCTTGACTCTTTTTCCGCTATCTCGGAGGAGGATGTGTCACTGCTGATCTCCTCTTCTCCCTCTACCACTTGCCCTCTTGATCCCATTCCCTCCCATCTCCTAAAACCTCTTGCTCCTTCTATAATCCCTATGCTCACACAGATCTTTAACTCTTCCCTCTACTCTGGTACCTTTCCATCCTCCTTCAAGCATGCAACCGTTATACCATTACTCAAAAACAGCAAGCTTGACCCTACCTGTCCTTCTAACTATCGACCTGTCTCCTCCTGCCTTTTACCTCCAAACTCCTTGAACGTCTTGTATTCTCTCGATTGCTACACTTTCTCAACACCTATTCTGTCCTAGACCCTCTACAATCTGGCTTCCGCACTGCTCACTCTACTGAAACAGCCCTCACTAAAATAACTGACGACCTCCATGCTGCCAAAGACAGAGGTCATTACACTCTGCTCATATTACTCGACCTCTCTGCAGCATTCGATACCGTGGACCACCCTCTTCTCCTTCATATTCTCCATACTCTTGGTATTCGGAACAAAGCTTTATCCTGGATCTCCTCTTACCTCTCCCATCGTACTTTCAGTGTCTCTTTTGCTAACACCTCCTCCTCCTCTATTGATCTCTCTGTGGGGGTACCCCAGGGCTCTGTCCTGGGACCCCTTCTCTTTTCTCTTTACACACTCTCTCTAGGTGACCTAATCAAAACTTTTGGGTTTAAATATCACCTCTATGCTGACGACACACAAATTTACCTTTCAAACCCTGACCTTACACCTGCTATACAGACCAAAGTTTCTGAATGCCTCTCTGGAATATCATCCTGGATGGCCATCCGCCGACTGAAACTTAACATGGCAAAAACAGAGCTCCTTATACTTCCTCCCAAACCTGGCCCTACTACCTCCTTCCACATTGCTGTTGGAAATACGATCATTCACCCAGTAGCCCAAGCACGCTGCCTATGGGTTACACTTGATTCCTCTCTCTCATTCTCCTCTCATATTCAAAACGTTTCTAAAACTTGTCGTTTTTTCCTCCGCAATATCACAAAGATACGCCCTTTCCTCTGTTACTCAACTGCTAAAACTCTGACTCAGGCCCTCATTCTCTCACGTCTCGGTTACTGCAACCTCCTGCTGTCCGGCCTTCCTACCTCTCACCTGTCTCCCCTACAATCTATCCTAAACGCTGCTGCCAGAATCACTCTACTCTTTCCTAAATCTGTCTCCGCATCTCCCCTCCTGAAATCCCTCTTGTGGCTTCTGATTAAATCCCGTATCTCACACTCAATTCTCCTGCTCACTTTTAAAGCTTTACATTCTTCTTCCCCTCCTTACATCTAAGCCCTAATTTCTCGCTATGCACCATCCCGACTCTTGCGTTCTTCTCAAGGATGTCTTCTTTCTACCCCCTTTGTATCTAAAGCTCTCTCCCACCTTAAACCTTTCTCACTTTCTGCCCCACACCTCTGGAATGCCCTTCCCCTCAATACCCGACTAGCCCCCTCGCAATCCACCTTTAAGACTCACCTTAAGACACATCTGCTTAAAGAAGCATATGAATAGCACTGGATAATCATGGACACATGATACATAAAGCTTGGCCCCCTGCAGACGCACTTACTAGAATTCCCTCCTACTGTCTCTGTACATTCTCCCTACCTACCAATTAGATTGTAAGCTCCTTGGAGCAGGGACTCCTTCCTTAATGTTACTTTTACAGTATGTCTGAAGCACTTATTCCCATGATCTGTTATTTATATTATTTGTTATTTATATGATATGTATTACTACTGTGAAGTGCTATGTACATTTATGGCACTATATAAATAAAGACATACAATACAATAAATAATGGCACCAGACAGGTCTGTCCCCTTGCTCCACTATTGTTTGCTCTGTGCATGGAACCACTCGCAGCCAACATAAGAAACAACCCAAATATCTCTGGGATTCAGGTGAAAGACCAGTTCTATTAGATCGCTCTCTTTGTAGACAATGTATTCCACATGGAGTCCAAACCACTAACTACCTTTCCAAACCTGTTCTCCATCTTGTCTTTATTTAATAAAATTTCGGGTTTAATAATAAACAACAGCAAAACTGAGGCTTTCAACATAGACCTACCAAAAGAGATTGTTAAACTCATTGCTTTAAATTTTGATTTCAAATGGCAACCGGTGGCCATTACGGTTTTAGGAATTTATATTACTAAATATTTCAATTCTCTTTACTGAGAAAACTATCCTAGGGTGTTGATATCCCTTAGGGATAATCTTGGGGCATTGTCCGACTACAATATATCATTGAGATATTTGCAGAATTCATGGTATAAAAATTAACCTACTTCTACATCTACTATTTTTTAATGCTATGACGGACTACAATATGTGTGAAGCACATTACGCCCCATGAGGGTGTGAATTTTAGAACATTTGGGAAATGTTAGGAGAAAGGTCCCCACACATAGTGCATTTCTGCCTTTACCATCATTCAGACCCAAAGGGTATTTCTTTAAAAGTATGGAAAATAGCTGAAGCGCTCAAATGCAGGTATATCTCAAAATGATAATAAGCCAGACCACTGTACCAGGGTACTAACAATTGATATAGTACCTATTGTGTCATATAATGGGTACTATCCTCCTGAAGACAGGTGGTGTGTGGTGCAACCCACTCACCATCTGTCTCATCGGCAGGTTCCCCTGAAAAATATGCAAATACTCACATCCTGGTAGGGCAGGCAGGCAGGCTGTGCAGCTACTCAATGCAATACAGGGAAAAGGGAGACCAAAAAGCGCACCAGCACAAACGGAGCAGGAAGAAACCAGGACAAAAAAATGATTAAAAGGGCACTTTAATGTGGCAAAAGACCCATCCAATGCATTTCGAACGTCGCAGCGTTCTTTTTCAAGGAACTTGAAAAAGAACGCTGCGACGTTCGAAATGCATTGGATGGGTCTTTTGCCACATTAAAGTGCCCCTTTAATAATTTTTTTGTCCTGGTTTCTTCCTGCTCCGTTTGTGCTGGTGCGCTTTTTGGTCTCCCTTTTCCCTGTATTTCTTTAAAAGGTATAGAATATGTGGCCACCAACTGGAGAGGGAAGATAGACTATTGGATCTCGCAGAAAGGAAAACCTTCTGGATCCATAGGCTTCGATCTACAGTATGGTTACAGGGGGTTTAAATGTGGACATCAACATAGGGGCTTTTTTACACTGTCGAGCGCTTCTGAAAAATGTGTCTCCTCTACTGTTACATTGTGATGATATATACAGTAGAGGCAACATTTATTCTAACATTTGCCATAAACTAGCCGGATTACATTCTGGGTATGTGCTGGGTATGTGCTGGGTATGTTCTGGGCTAGTTTGAGGCACGTTTAAGGCATTTCTGCATTGACTAACGACCCATAGGATTAACACAGCAGGGATCCCTGGCAGTCCAATTCAGTTTGAATGGGACTGCCAGGGACCCCCGCTGTTAATCTGATAGGCCATTAATCAATGCAGAAATGCTGGGGCTAGTTTAAGGAAAGTTTAAGGCATGTATTCAGAATGTACCTGGGTGTTTCCTGGGTTTTTTGGGGAATTGCCACTGGTTTTTGTTAGAATAAGAGTTGCCTCTACTGTATCAACTCTGCTTATATTACATAGTTACAGATGCAGCGGCCGTTATTTGAACAAATCACGAGACGTTTTAGTGTGCTCTGCTGTATTCCATGCAGCACCATGCAGCATTAACGCGGTAAATCTCCCCAGGCACACGTGTTTATCGCGGTTGCTTTGTTTGAATTTCATGGAATCTGTTTCTTTGTGTGCCATGAAATGCAATGAAATGATTGAATTGTAATGTGTACAGTACTTTGCTACTGTGCTACTGTGTCAATTTCAGGTGTTTAAAAACCAAAATACTAAAATGCAATTTTCTGCACTCGCCTGCACTCGTGTCTAAAGGCGGTACGGTTGGAAGAAATCACCCGCCATGACATGTGTATTCCGAGGTATACAATGTGTGAAGTGTTCGAATAACGGCCACTGCATCTGTACATAGAAAATTATGCTGACAAAAGACATATGGCCATCAAGTTCCACAAAAGTGGAAGTAGGGATGAGGCAGATAACTACTGGCCTGTGAGCCTAACATCATTAGTGGGTAAATTAATGGAAACATTACTGGAAGATAAAAAAAAGTCCAACAACCTACAATATTTCAGGAAGCATGGGTTTACTGGGGGGAGATCATGACAAACAAGTTTAATTTATATTTTTTGTCTGTGTGGCAGAGGTGGGAGCAGTAGATGTAGCTCACTTAGATTTTAGTAAGGCCTTTGACACTGTCCCATACAGAAGAATGATAAACAAGTTGCAGTGCTTAGGATTGGACTCTAAAGTGAGAGAATAGATAAGTTAAAGGATAGGTGACAGAGGGTTGTGGTAAGGGGAGTGCATTCAGAGGAAGGGAAGGTAACCAGTGGATCTGTACTGGGACTGGTGCTCTTTAATATCTTTTATTAGTGATGTTAAAAATCGTTTGGAGGGGAAGTATGCCTTTTTGCAGTTGATACAAAGATCTGCAAATGGGTTGAGACTCCAGGGAATGTTAACAAAATGACTATTGTTTAAGGTAGACTGGAGATATGGTCAAGAGTGTGGCAACTTCGATTTAATGCCAAAAGTGCAAAATAATGCACGAGTCACAAAACCCAAAGGCACCATTGGGTTAAAGGCATTAAAAATGAAAGGGATCTGGGAATAATTCTTTTAGCGGAGTGAAAAAGGAGGCGAGCAATGTAATAAAGCTATCAGAAAACCAGCTGGATGTTACATTGTATAGGGAGAGGTATTAGCAGCACAGAGGGGATCAATGCCTTAAGGCAATGTGATCACGTCGCACGCAGATGCTTCCATGTGGTCTGCGGCAGCATGGACAGCCTAAGACTCATCAGGTAAGACTACAGCTCCTTAATATATAAAGCTTAGAGAAATCAACAAAGTACAGAAGGGAAGCATATTCCGAAGAAAGAGGAGTGCTAGAATAAGAGGTCATTATCTGAAACTGGAAGGTTATGTGATGAAGTACTTACTGTATTTACGGCAAGGGCAGTAGATTAATTGAATAGCCTCCAAACAGATGTGGAAGAAGTTAATACAGTAAGGGAATAAACATGCTTGGGATAGACATAAGACTATCCTAACTACAAAAGAAAGCCAAGGATTATTGGGTCTGAGGTTTTACAGAGGATAGGAAACTAGGCAGACTAGGTGGGCAAAGTGGAACTTATCTGTGGTCAAATTCTTTCTTTCTATGTTCACACCTTCAAGTAGATGTGTGACTTGTTTAAATTATTGTAGTATCACGTTGATGAGTCAAATGATGAAGGTAATTACAAACATCAACAGGATGACACAAGAGAAGAGCACAGTTTCCACCAATCAGTACTGCTTTATGCTGTGAACATCACCATACTGTTACATTCTTTGGCTGATCTGCACTGTAAGAATAACTGCTCATCTTCATGGTGCTGGGGACAGTGCCTGCAGAGATCAATTGTGGCCCGGAAGGATTAAAGTTCTGAGGGGTCTATGTTCTGAATAGGACCCCTGCAGCATTAAACCATCACTTGATAGGACAAGCTAAACAATATGAAGGAACTGCGCAGAATCCCAGAGCACTCTTGAGGTAAGAAGTAATCTCAGTGTAAGAGCTAAGGACATTTAAAACTGTCCAACCTTCTTGATGACATAGAGGGGGAATACTATAGGACTATATTCGGTCATCTACATCATCAAGGAGGTTGGGCAGTAAATTTAATACAGTCTATCCAACCCACTTGATGACAAATATGGTCCTGTTGTATTCCTCCTCATGACATAGATACCCATATTTGTTATCTATGTCATCAAGGGGGTTGACATTTTAAAATGTCCTTAGCCCTTGCATGGTGACTGCTTCTTACCTCAAGAGATCTGAGCTGCTCTCAGACTCTGTACAGCTCCTCCACACGGTTTGGCTTCCACATTGATGGCTCTAAAGGATTAACGCTATGGGCTCTCTTTCAGAAGCAGGGACCCCTATAGCTTTAAATCTTTTTGTTCTCTGTGCCATGATTGCGTGTAGTCACGGCTCTGTAATTGATCGCGGCACCAAAAAGAGTAAGTCTGGCTACATCTGTACTATATAGGAATTTGTAGAAAAAGGAAGAGCATCCTGGAAAAGTACTGTTTGCTGGTGTTATCTAGATGTTATATGAGGGCAGTCTTGCAGATACTATAAGTGTCTTTGACAATGCAGAAGGGTTTTACATAATAGTTGACTTACATCAGGAGTCCTCGCTTAGCCCTTAACTTTTCACCATACTGATTGAAACTCTTTTGAATTACATTAATGAAGAAGCACAGTGGATGATGATAGGGTTGAGCAGCTAAACATGAGATGATCTACAATGACAGCTAGAACACTGGAGGAAGAGGATCAAGGACTGCAGACTGTTTATCAGTCAAACCAAGTTGGAGTGTATGATGTGAGACTCTGACGGTAGGGTGAATCACCTACTGTAGTGGTCACTTTGGATGGTGAGCAGATCACATGTACAGAGCATTTCAAGAATATTGACTCTGTAGGACCCCAACATATTAACATCGACAATGTTCAATATTGGATTCAGAAATCTTGGATGAAATAGCATAGCATTAATGGCATCATATGCGACAAACACGTACTGTATCACTGAAACTGAACTAGAAAATGTACAAGACAATTGTACAGTATGACCTGTGATTATATATGGCGAATGCTGGGTGACTTGAAGAAATAGGAACAAAAGCTGCACTGGATAAGTGGAATTTGGAAGAGGAACAATCTCTGGAATGAGGAAATCAGAGCGAGCTAGAGAACTGTAGAGAATATAAACCCGTTTTGTAACACAATGGTGCAGTTCAATGGTTCTTTCTAGAAGTGCAAACTTCTCACTGATGTTCGAATCAGCAGCAAAATTGACAATTCTTCATAACTACTACTTTTTTTCGACCTAAAATTTTTCTTTACCATACTTTAAAAAAGCCCTGCAGTTAATTCCATTCAGACCATGAAATATGGGTTTTGCTGGAGGGACGGGGAGAGAGAGAATATATTTCACAAATATTATTGATGTGTTATTTCTTGTACACAGGTATCTCTCCACATGTTGTATAGGTTTGAGGGGATATATTTACAACTGGCAACACCTAATACATTTGAAAGACCCCTCTCTCCCCTCCCTCCCCTCACTCCCCCCTCTCACCCTCTCTCACCCTCTCTCCCCTTTCCTCCCTCTCTCCCCCTCTCTCCCCTTTCCTTCCTCTCTCCCCCTCTCTCCCCCCCCTCTCCCCCTCTCCCCCTCTCTCTCCCTCTCTCCCCCTCTCTTCCTCTCTTCCTCCCTCTCTCTCCCTCTCTCTCCTTTCCCCTCCGTCTCCCTCAACCTTCCTCTCCCTCTCTCCTTTTCCCTCCGTCTCCCTCAACCTTCCTCTCCCTCCCCTTCCCTTCTCCATTTTATTTAAGTTTGTACTGTATAAGCAAACTCTTTGGGATCTGGGCCTTGGGCAAAATGGGATGCTTTATCCCATTTTTTGAATAACAAAAAGACTTGAACCAAGTTTTGCGCGTTCACGAAGAAAAAGAAAAGTGAAATCTTAAGTCTGCAGGCCCAACTTTCACATAGTCACCCATCTCTTGTGCTTTCCTATTTCCCACGACACAAATATTTTATAAAGAAAAATCTCTCTGAACTGAATTCTGGATCATTTTCAAGTATAAAATAAAGAGTCTGGCATGGCTGCATTTCTACATCTGTTATTATACAACAAACCTGCAGACCTAACCTGTGAGAGTTCTGTAGTTAAAAGGTCATAATGGAGACTTGTTAGGATACATTTGGGTAAATGTCATGCACAACAGAACATTCTGTCCACTATTTCCTAAGTGGTGTTATTGCATAACACACCTTCGGGTGCTAGAAACACACCTTACGACCCATTCGCGTGAATGGGCAGTAAGTTGTCTGTCAGAGCCAGAAGATGTCTTATGGAATTGCATTGCTTAATAAATAAGGCCCGTGGGCTCAAAAGAAGAAAAAAAAGGAGCAAAATAAATAAGCAGCAGAAGGGTTAATTAAGCTTCAGCATCAAATTTCATTTAACATTTTACAATAATCAGTAAATACTGAATGAGTTATCTACAACACACTACATCTTGTTATAGAAATATTATGTTACACATATCACAATAAAGGCCATATCTGCTGTGAACTTGATGGTGTTTGACTTTCTCGCTGCACATTTGTGTTCAAGATGAAAAGGTTCATAAAATGTTTGGAATGTGGATGACAAGCCCGCCGTGGCAGCCCGCTTCTCAGTTATAAATGCCTCAACTGCTTTCATTGTTCACGTTCTGCTTTCTCTCTCTTAAGAAAAAGGGATCGGTTTGTGTTCGTACTCGACATTATCAGAATAATGAATTAAGCAGACTGATAAAACACTGCAGACAAACAATAGGCAGAAAATAACCAGTACAAGCTTTCATTAATACATAATTGGGTTAAGTAACTGGAATCTTTTTTATGTATAACCTTCTATATTGGCCTACTGTATATAAACTTGTAATAAAGGCAACATGTTTTGTAGCCAGGTCCCCCAGGTTTGCCCTAACCTCCGCTGTGGTGGGAGAGTCAAGGAAGGTTGCAGAGCGTGCAGGGAGCGCTCCGGTGCACGGGAGGCTCTGTGGCAGCCCGAGCGCTCAGGGTGTCGCCATTTTGATACTCGCGTATGCGCAGTGAGTCCCGTAGGCGACGGTGCTGAGAGAGAGTTTGCGCATGCGCAGGGAGTGGCTGCGGTGTGCACGAAGCCCAGACCAATAGGAGAAGGGCTAGAGTGGGGAACTACATGTCCCATGAGCATCCACAAGATCAGGTAAGCACGGAAAGCCAATAGGAGGACAGGGACGCTGCAGGAAGAGGATAGTAAGTTGCGCAGGGAAGCACGTTGCTCAGTCCAGACCAGGAAGGGGAAGAGGTAGGAGCTCTGGGTGTAGAGAGGCAAGTAGCCTCTACACTAGGCCAGAACCTTTCCCCCCTAGGCCCCAGTAAGGCCCTGAGTCACAGACAGTTTGTGGTTACTACAGGGACAGGCTCTAGACTAGGAACCTGCCCCATTAGTGTGTTAGTACAGAGAAACAATGGTCGCTGCAGAGTTGCATCAGAGGTTTGGGATCAGACCTCTTCAGAGACATCAGTATCCACCCGGGTGGGATCGACCCGGAGGAGCATCGCCAAAGGCCCCGTGTCTGCGGATCCTTTGCGAAGATTGTTTGCGGGTCCGAGTGCAGGAGCACTCGGCAGGTAATATCTACTAAGTGCACCAACTGTAACATTTCTCATTCTAGTGGCTGCACAGTCACCACACACATACTTGGGGGTCTGAAGTGTGGGACATTGGACACGGTGTGGGGAACACGGTGGAGGGTTGCGTTCTGCAAGATGCGTTGGCTAGTTGTGTCTCCTCAGGGAAGAATACTGACATGTTATGCATATAAGGTTATGGTTACCGTTAGTAAAGATGCTAGTTCTTTTACATGCTGTGTGAATATTATTGTGTTGGTGTCCTGCGAGGAACAACTCCCGCCCTGCTGGGAGCCATCGCAGGTGGAGGCGCTGCATCTGGTAAGATACAATACGTATATATATATATATTGCCCCAGGCTCTCCGTGGCAGAGGCTCAGGCCTTGCGAGCCAACAGGTTATACAGCGTTGGTAGTCATCCTGTATTCTAGGGGAAACAGGGCTACAGTTTAAACCATTTTTTAAGCTTTACACATAACTTAATATCACAACAATAAATGTTGAGATGTACCGTGCAAAGACCAAGAGATGTACTGTAAGGTGTGACATCCCATTTGTGCAGCTGTGAGGCATTGCTACATACTATTACCCCGACAGTGCCCCTTGAGTTTAAATGAAGAATGTCTGTCATTTAATAATAATGCAATATACTGTTTTTGCTCGATTATAAGGCAATGTTTTTTTTAATAAAGTTAAGTTTAAAAGTACATACTTGCGTTATAATCAGGCCCCGCTCACTTTGCATGCCAATCAGCAGTTGGGTTTATGAGATAGGAGGATAAAATGGAGGAAGCTCCACCTTGGTGGTTTGAAGCAGAGCTATAGGAGGGAAAATGGGGGATAGGGGAAGAGAGCTCTTGCATAAGCCTAATAATAAAAATTGAACTCTGGTGCAATAGGGATGGGTATTGAGGAGACAGAAGTAGAAAAAACAGAATCCCTCTGAATGCACTCTGTACTTCCAGTGTTGTAATGTGAATAATAAGTAAAATACTTTATTGAACACAAAAAAAATAATTATATAAATTGGTAAGTGGATCTATGGCCAATCAATAGGCAACATGAACTTATATAAATGGCGCATTGGTATAAAAGTAGGGCATATAAGTGACCACACTCGGTTGAGTTACGAATGGGTATGTACTGTATATAACTAACAGACCCAGCCATTTAAACTAAACAGCAAAAGATGTTGAGACACCAGAGTGGTATGTAGAGAGGAAAGGTGGCTCTGATGTTTGAGTCCCCTTAACCTCTTTCCTGATATAATGATTAATATCAGTACTTCATCCTGGTATAATAATAATGATACTTGCTTGCAAGAGTTTGAATTGGATAGATAAGTATTATTAAATTTCTAAACCATTGCATTGATACAATCATATCATAAATTGCTCAGTTATATAGAGCTTATAGTGAACAGTGTAGCAGGTCCACAATAATGTATCGAATTGTGATGTATCAACTCAAAGTGTGGTAAACTGTATATACTTCAATATAAATCAAATACACACAGGGCTGCTGTGTTGGTGAAGTCTCCTGAGTGCCCCATGAGTGAGAATGCTCTTATGGAGAAAAACTGCCTAAAAAGGTTGTCATAACCAAGGGTAATCTTATTTAAACCAGTATTCTGAGTGGACTCTTAGATAGATAATCAAGTGTCCCCAAGACAGCTAACTGATATAACGTCAGACGTGTGTCAACATTAAAAAAAGGTCACGGGGTAACCGACTAATACTTGGAGATCTGAGCAGTGACTATAAATATATATGGTCCCTGATATAATTACAAATGACCAGTATATCGTCATTTGAAGGGTCCATAAATATTAAAGTGAAGCACAGGGTGATCGTTGGGTAGTTATTACCCTGGAGGTAATAGTGAGATCTCAGTAAGTTTGGAGGTTTAGGTGAAGAATCACAGTCTCTTCATTCAGGATATTACCTTGAAAGTAACCCCCTGTGCATACCGGCATCAGTACTGGATCTGCGCCATAGGCCAGCTGTTAGCCGACAGACGCACTGCTCAGTGAGCACCGGAAAATAGTAATCATGGGGTACGGTGTAAAGATAACACTCTAATTCTAAGGCAAACTGAAAGTAAATATAGTTAGCTATTCTGGACTACTAAATGCCTAGCAGTTAAAATGGCACACCTAATGTGTAATGCCTTGAGGCTCGGTGTCTCATGGATCACCATATCAATGTATGGCCTCTTAAACTAGCTGACTCCAGTGTTACAGAATCCCTTCCCTCCCATAGGATAGGAGCCTAATCTCGTACAGCACTTTAAAAATTGCCACTGCATCATAGCGTAATGCCGTGATGTCACTGCACACTCACCACGGAAGTACGTTTCGCGTCAGAATGATTCATCAAGGGTTTTAAGCAGCCATGTTGCTTGTGGCAGGAATCTCAAACCGAGAGCCAGAAACATAGACAGAGAGAGACAGAGATATAGAGATAGACACAGGGACGAATAGACACAGAGACAGAGACACAGAGGAGAGACACAGAGACAGAGAGAGACAAAAAGAGAAACATACAGAGACAGGCAGTGTGTGTGTGTGTGTGTGTACATATATTTTATATATGTATATATGTATATATGAGTGTGTGTGTGTGTGTGTGTGTGTGTGTGTGTGTGTGTGTGTGTGTGTGTGTGTGTGTGTGTGAGTGTGTGTGTGTGTGTGTGTGTGTGTGTGTGTGTGTGTGTGTGTGTGTGTGTGTGTGTGTGTGTGTGTGTGTGTGTGTGTGTGTGTGTGTGTGTGTTTGGGTGTAAACTGTTTTGTTTCAAGCTGCTTCTAAAATTAGAGAATCGCCTTATTTACGGGGGGGGGGGTTGTCTTATTAACAGGCAAATACGATAATTTGGTCTGCATGCTAGAATGTTTTTGTATAAATATAATCACCAGTAGTTATCTGTTGTTATCCTCATGTTTAATACCAACATTCAATTTGTGCTGAGACAGTCTACGAAAGGAATGTATTCCATAATCTCAAAGGCAACCACTTCAAAGATTATTTCCCCTGAAAGAAGCCTCCCATTGTCTTCACGTTGAGGGAAAATATGCCAGTACACTGCATCCCACAAGATGATGTTTTCAGTGGACTGTCTTATATCTCCAAACCACAATGATTACCAAATACAAGAATACTGTACATACTAATGCCATCAATGGGGTTATCTACTCAGACACTTGGCTAAATGTAGCAAAAAAAGGGGCTACAGTTCTGTATCAAATTTTCAATGAATATTCTAACATTGAGCTTAATTATTATTTTACACCTTTCTCCATAAAGCACTGCTATGGTATAATCTCCATGGAATATTTATGGCGGTTTTCTCATTTATGCAAACTGTCCCCAATTAATTTTTTTGGCATTAATTTAATATGCAGTTTCATTTTCAGTTTAGTGTTTCATCATAGTACAAAATCTGTCTTTGAATTGTTATTGTGGTTACCAAATGCATCCAAAAGGATGCATTTCTTGAAAATATTTTAGAATCAGAAATATTTATATCTGTGTTTAACAATGTCAGATTTGCTTCATTTTAATTAATGCTCTTAACCTTACAGACATACTTAGAACAATGTATGTATCCCAAAATGCACTTTCACTGAAGTATAGAAGTATATATATATATATATATATATATATATATATATATATATATATATATATATAATGTGTGTAGCCCCCTGTAAACAGTACAGGCTATACCTATCTCCCTTCTACTGTGGTAAGTCCTGTTAAGATCAGGCACCAGTAATCATCATGGGTTTTCCCCCTTCATAGCCCTAACCTGAGTGGTAGATGAAGGCCTAGACTCTGCTGCAGGCGTGAGCAAGAGGGGAGGTTCTGCTGACATCATGAAGGGCGGGGCTAGCTCTATATTTAGCAGCCGACTCCTGAGTAGTAGTTGAGTTCTAGTTATGCCGAGAGTAGGCAAGTCCGTTAGTATGCTGTGAGTACAAGAATCCTGCGGATCGATCCGAGGAGTTGGAGGAGACCGCGGTCTCCCCTGTGCAGAGTGCAGGAGCAGAGAGAAAGAGGAGTGGAGAGATCAGCTTCCTATAGTAGAGCTGATAGAATTATAGTCTTGGCGGACCAATGCGCTCACCCCACTGCCAGGGGTGATGGGAAGAATTCAAGCCCCACCGCGAGGATAACCTCGGGGGATGGCCACGGGGTATTGAAGCCCTAACCCAGACCATCCTGCTGGAGGAGTGACTTGGAGGGAAGGAGGAATTATATGGGTGGAAGGCGAGTGGCGTAATAACCCGTCCTGGCTATAGTTGTTGCGGCTGCTGGAAGCCCCTATCGTTGGGATATTGCTGCTCTGTCAATAAAAGAGACTATTCGTTATTATCAAAGACTGTGTGTGACTTGGAAAGTACTACCCTGGGACCCAAGGGGTTCTTCTATACCGGTCCTGTCCCATATTCCTGGGAGTATAGAAGATGGAGGCGCTGCACCTGTGGCGGTAGGGAGGGTTTGGCCCGGGATTAACGGGGTTACCCCCCAAGGGCCCCCCCTCTAACCTCGCCAGGGAGACAAGGGGTTAACTGGGCTGAGGCCCAGAACTGTGACTTAACCCTTGCAAAATAACATGAAAATGCTTATTCCCCTGTGTAAATGATGTTGTTGCTGGATCAGGGTCTGCATAACCCACCCACTGGGACTTAAGGGGTTAATGAGCTACAGTTTAAGGAAATCCCACTGTATTATGTCCTTTAAGGAAATCTGGACTTCAAAGGGTTAATTGAAGTTGAATGTGAACAGAGAAGGTTTTAGAACCCCACATGATAGATGCAGATGGGGGAATGCAAGCTTTTGCCTAAATATTGGTTCTCTGTGTTTTAAAACTGCCCTGCAGTTGATTTTGTCCTGGGATTTAAACCCAGGTTGGTGACAAAAGGCAGAATGCCTGTCTTTGTAATGCATGAGGAGCCAAATGGTGCCTCATATGAGTATTCACTGGAAGTGTATATCAACAGAGAGGTGTGATACATCGCCCTGATCAATAGGTAACTGACCTAATTGGTTATGCGAATAGCAAAAGCCCACTTCAAAAGGTTTATTGACGTGGCCAGTAGGATGCTAAATAGGAGATTCTGCTAGATTTGAGCCTGGCTTCCCAGGGGAATTGTTTATGCGGGAAGCAGGCAAAAGGAAGGGAAGGGTTTGTTATTCACACCTTCCAGCAAAAGGTATTCCCCAACAGGATATCAAAAGTGAGTAACTTTATTAAATATAAGGATACTATGAGATGTCCTTGGCTGAACCGGCTAAGAATTACATAAGTGTATTGGCGAGAGTAAGCCAATCTTGGGAAGTCTAAACATTGAATATGTAACTGCTGCTAAATGCCAGATATTAATATCTCTATTAATGTTCATATTACAATGTAATTTTTGGTCTTCCTACGAGCGTCAGGTGTCCCAGAATGCAGTAATATATCTCACCTGACTGTATGTATTACGGAGCGGAAGTTATGCAATGATTTGCAGTAAATATGAACTTTTGGTTAAGTCTGAGACCCCCCAGAGTTCTACTGCAGATGTGCCAGCTAGCAGGGGGGCCTGTCCTAAAATGTGTTCCCCCACCAAAGATTGGCTGGAGATAATTGCAAACCAATCCCAGGGTCTTAATGTTACAGATAGAGGGACAAAGGGTTTTTAACCTGCTGTTTCCCATCTATCCTTTGTCTTCATTTTTGGTCGCCATGCAATGTCTTGGGCTGATTGCTGGATGAAACTGCCAGTTCAGATGGGACTGTTTTCATTATTTTCATCTTTTACGTAAGTGTCTATATTTTGCCTGTTATTGTATAATCTGTTGTGTTCACCTTTATCAAGGAATAAATTCTATTTATCATATCTAAGTCTCGACCCAGTTCAAACCCAGGTATATATATATATTTATATATATAGTTTTTTGGTGTAAATTACAGCCTGTCGCAAGCTCTCGTGACAGCACCATTAAGAGATCATGGAGGCTACCACCCCAGAAGCCCGGTCCCGGCTCCCCCACAACATCGCGGGAAGCTCAGGCCCTCCTGTTCCTCACAGGTACGCACCACACCGCATGTAATCTGCCCTCATGCACCCTAGACACCACCGTAGAGTCTGGGGGAAGGGGGGAAGCAGGGTTACATATATATATATATATAATCAAAAAATAAATAGATGATACCGTTCTGTGGCTAACGAAATGCTTTTATTTGTGCGAGCTTTCGAGAAGAGAAGAAGAAGGCGAAGAAGAGATCAGTGTATCTCGAAAGCTCGCACAAATAAAAGCATTTCGTTAGCCACAGAACGGTATCATCTATTTATTTTTTGATTATTGAAGCTCGGCTAACACGGTACTGATACCTCTACATGTATATATATATATATATATATATATATATTTATATATATATATATATATATATATATATATATATATATATATAGATGTATACAAGACACACACACTTCTAATGCTCTTTAAGGTACTTCATCCCATCTCATGCTGTTAATATTTTTGGATCTCCTTTTAGTAATTCTTAAGACTTTACATAAAATGTTATACATGATATAACATTATATGACATGCTATACAATACTTTTCCTATTTGTACAATGTGCACATTAATAAACAGAGCCTCTGTTGTCTGTGTGTGTTTTATATATAGGAAAAGCTTAGATACTGTAAACATTGCTCTAATCTAGTTAATTACAACACAAAGTGTGGTAAGTATATATGTGCGCTTGCTCTACACCAGCAATAGCTACATTTGGGCAGAACTTATGTGTTAGTATGTGAATTTATGTTCCTTTGGGAGTACAAGTAAATAGAAGTATATCCTCTTCAGTCCTGGGAATTCATGGTCCCTTTTGCACAGTTTCAGCATTCTCCCCAAGGTCATTGAGACTTCCTTCCACCTTCCTGGACACAGTAATACACTGACCCTGTTGCTCCTCTTTTTCATCTCACATTACAGCTATCTATTTCTTAATACCTACTGCCTATTGGCATATGGAACTATGTTATCAGTCATATTCCTTGGAATATCATTAAACTCCATAATTGTGAAACAATCATGCTCGTTTGCGTCCGCAAAAAAATTAGGAAATATATTATATGTGTTTAAAGACAAGTCAAAGCGTAAGAACAATAAGAATGTTCAGGATCAAAAAAAAATTAATAAGAAAACAATTTAAAGCGTTAGTGGCCATTTCATTTTATTAGAGATGCATTGCAAAAAATGTGTGATATTTCCTTCAATGAGCAAGAGGTTATTGGCATAATCTGCAATGCACACAAGTTTAGTGCGGTTGTTCTGACATTGGAGGAATGTATTGCATTTTTATAGTGGAGTACGTTAACATTATAACTACTCTGTCAACATTTCGTTGAGCACTGCCAGAACCACCCCCCTACTATTTTGGAATGCAGCCCAAAGCAGTTACTGTACCTTGCTTCAAGCCATTAAAGAGGTTGCAACATCCCTCCAATAAGAAAAAGAGGTAGACAGATATAGGGGCCTGTTCTAGAAGCTTTGAATTTGTCATTACCATATTGCATGTTTTGGCATGTTCAGAAGTTGCGATATGAAATGTTTGAAAAAACGGTATTCTCTATTGCAAATCACATTTTCTAAGCCACATCTATAAAAATTGACAAACCGTCCGATTTGTACTTGCTTTATAAGCAAAATGACCTGCTCCAAGACCTGAAATAGGGCTTTTGTGTGGTGGTGTAGGAGGAGGAGAGATGTGCTGAAAAAGGAACATGTCTCAGGTATCCTGAGAAATATGCTAATATCTATACAAAGTATGTTTAAATGAATCACTCTTCCTAAAATATATCCTTAAGACCAATCAGTCAAAAGGCCCTTGTGATGAAGGGGTAACCAGTATGAGACCCACCAGTATTAGAACCCACAACCATGCTATCCATGGTTGCAGCTCTATCATTGAAATACACCAGATGCTGGGAAACTCCACTGTCACATATGTCTCGGGTGTGATAATTTTTTTGCACAAGGAACATTGAACTGGAAAACAGCAAGTGGATTTTGTCTGCTTTTAAAACAACAATACTACTTTCCTCCTTTTTTTTCTTTCTTTTTTGTTGTTGTTTTTATATGAAAAGCCTGTGACAATGTATAATTCTACATTCTTGCTAAACTGGCAATTGTTTGGTGCTCCTGTTATGAATCTGTAAAAATCCATGTTGTGTGCCTACCATAATGGTCACCTTTCAGTTTAAATTAATTATTCAGTCAATGTAACTCTGCAGCTACAATGTAT
The DNA here is from genome assembly GCF_040206685.1 of Ascaphus truei. NCBI lineage: Eukaryota > Metazoa > Chordata > Amphibia > Anura > Ascaphidae > Ascaphus > Ascaphus truei. The sequence goes on from NW_027455490.1 coordinate 18,309, forward strand.
CCTTATATTACTAAAGTAACATCATCTATTTTTAACATTTACAGCTCAAACTGCTGGGAATATTGGCAACAAATGATCACAAACAGGAAAGTGTAGCAATGATCTTACACTGCTTGATAGGTGGGCTACAACCTGCTATAGAAATCAAAGGATACTTTAAACTTGATTCAACATGGAATTAAGGGTTGAATTGAAAAAAAACACTATTATCTAATACTAGAAAACTTTTTATCTTAAAAAACATACTGTATACGATTTCAAATGTTTTTCTGATTTAAAGGAAGCTATGGAAGGGGCTACAGGTGTGAGTACTAGAGCTCAAAAGTATGACAATATTTATGTTTATTTCCCAGCATCTGGGTTAGTTCAATCCTAAAGCTGCTGCCCTGGATGACATGGTTGTGAGCTCTAATACTATTGGGTCAGATACCACCCCTTCATCACAAGGGCATTTAGACTGGTTTGTCTTAAGGATATATTTGATGTAGACATTAGCATATCTCCCTGGGTACCTGAGGTATGTTCATTTTTTTTACACAGGCATCTCTCCTTAATTTACTTTTAGGGAGGTTTGAGGGGACATATATACAACTGGAAATATTATGTAGTTAGGAAGTCCTTGCTGTCATCCTCCTCCTAGTCCCCCTCCGAGTTTTTTAGAAGCAATTTAGCCTTTTGCAGTTTTCGGAACTACTAGAATACTGCAATTTTGGTCATTTCGCACGGATTTGCACAGCCGGAATGAAATTGCTTGTAAAAAAGACTTTTTTTTACATGGTTTGGATATTTGAAAAGGGCTTACAGAATAGCAAAACATACAAATTCACTTGTAAAGTGTACTTTAGATGCGTTAAATCACATTTCGGAGCCATTAGGTCCTTATAACTTTGAGTTGAAGCTGTGCAAACCTGTCAATGGTACTTGCACATTAGGTTTATTATTAAAAGAGCACTTTTCTTAGGCCATCTAGTGTTTTACAAGTAGTGTAGTTTTAAAGGATGCAAATATGGCATCTCATGGCAGCGATATTACATAGTGTTTAGATTATTACAATGAAGTCCATGTACAAAATATATTCCCACCCCAAAAAATCTATATCAATATTTATTTAAAAAAGAAATCAAACATATAATTTCACAATAAAGTTTGAAATGACATTGAAAAGGATAAGGTTTGGGCACTTTATACAAAACATGTTTCTTTGGATCTAGAAAGGTGAACTGCATATTTCCTGTTGCTTCCCTCTGACTTTTCTTTTTCCATAAATATTTTTTGCTAGCTCTGTACCCAAGTGCATTTGAGCTTTATATCACTTCTATATTTATTTAGTACATAGCACATCATCATTGTAATATGTGTACTGTACTGTATGTGACAAAAATTGATGAATGAACTTTGCATTTGTGTGCATACAGTATGCTTCAAAGAACTTTGCATAGATATTCCCGACTTCCTTTATCTGTATGTTTGTTATTTTTAGGCAACTTCCCTGTATAGTCAGTGTGGGCTATTGTTTCACCATTCACATGCTGTGTTTTATCTGTGTGTTCTATCATTTTACTGTATGTTTGTATGCATTTTTTAATTTCATTTAATATAGCTTCCTCCTACTAATGTACAGTATTCCAAAATATCGCTTCCCAGACCTATCTATTTCAGCTGTTTCCTATTCCAGTAAATATGGGGGTGGGGAGAGGGAGGGGAGAGAGTTATGCACCTGTCAAGATAATCAATGTGTTGTACTCCTTTATTTACTAAATGTTGATCACTATAGAAATACTTCACATAGCTGACGTGTGTGTGTTCGCATTCATTACCAAACTTGCTGTGTTTTATCTGCAAATTTCACCAGCAATTACAGCAAAAAAGCAGCTGGTTTATAAAGAATCATCATGTTCTGTATTTATTGCATTTTGGAGTAGTTAGCATTGTGTATATTATATCAAACTCATTATTAAACTTAACCAACAAAATATTTGTTTGTGTTCTAATACATTTACTGTACTTTTATATTTATGTATAAAAGGTTTCTTTACTGGAATTTATGATGTTTTGGCCACCATTTGTTCAGTTTTAAGTCTGTAAAACAACTTAAACAAGTTTAGAAAAATTTGTACTGATGAAAAATGCTAATCACATTGGGAAGTTCTTGAGATTTTTATGGTATATATATATATATATATATATATATATATATATATATATCTTTGCTGTAATTCATTTGACACAATGCAATCAATGGTGTACTTCAGCTGTCGGTTTAGAAGATATTTTGAACAAATCATGTTGAAAATAGAAATAAAAATCATTTTGAAGTAATTACTGTACTTCTTAGCATCCAGATCTATTTTTCCCACTAGAGAAAAGGATTAGAAAAATATAACTTGCCCTCATAGCCCTAGATTATTATACTAACCTAATGCTTACATGCATAATGTTTAGCTACACATTTACAGTATAGTAAAGGAAGTGATTCAGCTTGTAAAGATCCTTAGAACAGTTTTTCCTGTGAGAATGCAAGTAAAGCTTTGCTTTAGGGGAAGGAGGGAAGAATTTAGGTGTGCTTAGGTTGGGGTGGGCGTGTAATAGTATATACTGCATAGGTGTCATTCTTAAAAGAGAGCTCTATGAAAGACTTTCATACCTTTGTACAAATCAGGCTTACAGATGTCACAACTGGTTTATCAGGAACAACACCTTGAGTACATTTGAAATATTTCTACACTTAGTCATTACTGAAGCCGTTTAAAACCTATAACATTTCCTGTCATTTGCTTGTTTACATTAAGAATAACTTTCTTTCACTCACTACTTTTCTTAAATGCAAAAATAAAATACATCTACATTTGACATTAAACATTTCTGTGTGTTCTATTAGTAAAAGTGGTGTAAAAACTGTATGGATACAAAACTAGGACAACAATACTGAACCACATTAATCATGGAAAAACATTCCAGTGTAAACCAGTGGGATTTGTTTCCTTTGAAGTGTTGAACCAGGTTGGCAGCTGGAAGACTTTGAAAATGACCTTCTATTACCCTTTTATTTTTGCTCGGAATTGTAACAGTTTGCTTTGATCCCTATAAACCATGACAAAAAAAAGGTAGTACTTTTGAGGTCGAATTTGTAGCATTACTGTAGGTGTATCAATTAAACAAATCCCATTTTTTTTAATAATGGTAATACAGATGCAGTGTTTGTTTTGGGCGAGAGGAAACTGCTGATGAACAGAGCCTGACTGCGGCCTGATCGCAGCTTCCCTGCGCCCAAAAACCTAGTAAACAGGCTGCCCTGAAGAGATTAATGCAGCAAGGGTCCTTGCTTTTGAATGGGACTTCTGCTGCGTTTATCGTACCAGGCCGCCATAAGTCTTAGAGCTGCGCAAAGAGATCAGAGAGAAGCAGTCCCTCTCTCTGTGTCCCTGCACAACTCTTACAGCAGTTCACACTATTTTTCTTTTTCGTACATAGGACTGAAGCAGCGGGTCTCCGGAGCTGAACCACATTCATTTAAGTTCCTGGATCCCATGTTTCCTGAGGTACATGCCTCCATATGGAGATCCAGTATGTCCTGCAAGTTTAAATCTCCCGCGTCACGTCCCACATGACCGGGAAATTTAAACAGCCCGAGATACTATCTGGGACCCTGCTTGTGAGAGTTTACAAGATAGAATTAGAGTATAAAGTTAGAATGACCAATTTGTCTTTAATCTATCTACTAAATATCTTGTTTGAGGCATCAAGTACAGCTTCTTGTACCAGCATCAGTTAGGGCTGCAAACAGGGGAAAACAGTTGTCATGAGCGCAGTCGATGAAGATCCCCAGTCAACAGCATCTGTTGGTGCTTGAATTGTCTCTACATTTTCCTCTTAATGAACGGGCCCGAGGCAATCCAACATCTCCACACTCAATAAATGGCCCACTGCCACAACCCTCTTATAACATTTTATTTTTTAAAGATGAATTAAGTAGAAATAGTGTGTTAGTCCAGTTGCAAATGTTTACATTGGAAATTCAAACTTTTGTGCATGAGTTTGCAATTTTTTAGTTCACTATATTAAAAGGTCATCCAGTTATTATAATAATAATTTTTAAAAAAAAAGCAATCTACGGATGAGATTTTATCAAGATTGGCTTGTATTTTACTTGTATTTTACTTGGCTCAGACATTCAAGGAAATGCAATAATTAGCACAATTTGAATTGTGAACCCGTTCATCCTTATTACAACACTTTTGTGCACACACTCAACAATACTTCCTCTCTCATTCCCCAAATTGCTCTTCAATCCCTTAATAATCCTAGCACTTCCAAATGTGGCACACTTTCAGTAGCAGGCAAAAGGCACACATCTGCTGTTTTCTCAATGCACATGCCAACTGGACACACCACAGCTTCATGTAAAGTTACCTACCTTTGTGATAATGAACCTGCTACTTACCTCAACTCTGTTCTTTATTGTGGCCAAATGGAAATATTACTCTCTCTATCCACTCCAACTCCTCACACCTTGCCCACACCCATATCATCATAAACACTGGACTACTCAAAAATCTTGCATTATCTACTGAATGTTGGTAGAGAACTTTGAAAACCAGTACACCAATATGGTTACTCTTTTAGCGGGACATAACAGGGTCACTCGCACTAGAACCCGTCTATTCCAGCATTTCTACTGGCCGGGGGCATCAAGGGCAGTGGCAGATTTTTCCCGGTCCTGTGTTGCCTGACAGCGAGTAGGCAAGGCGGGTGAAGGTTCCCCTGAAACCACTACCGGTAATTGGGGAACCCTTCCAGAGGGTAGCTATGGACATAGTGGGACCCCTGAAGATCCCAAGCTGGACCGGCAAGCGCTACATACTCATGGTGGTGGATTTTGCCACCCGGTACCCTAAGGCTGTAGCACTCACCACCATTGAGGCTAGCTCAGTGGTTAAGGCATTGATAGTGATTTTATCTAGAGTAGGATTTCCTAGTGAGATTCTAACTGATCAAGGGTTGCAATTCATGTCTGAATTGCTTCACTGTCTGTGGGTCTCGTGACAGGTGAAGCACCAGCTCATGACCCCTTACGACCCTTCACTTAGTGCATGTAGCAGAGGTGCTGAAGAGAATTAGGGAAGCAGGGCTGACACTTAAACCTACCAAGTGTCTAGTGGGCATGCAGAAGTTCTGTATCTGGGGCACAGTGGGCAGAGTGCATCTCAAGCTGGAGCCGGCTAAGGTAGCAGCATCATTCAGTGGCCAGTTCCCTGAACCAAGAAACAGGTCATGGCTTTCTTAATTACCACTGGTTACTATAGGAAGTTTTTCCCACAGTATAGTGCCCTGGACAAACCCCTGACTGACTTAACGCCGAAACGACTCTCGTTTCTGGTAGCCTGGTCTCCTATCTGTGAGGAAGCATTCCAGGCACTGAAGACAGCACTGGCTAGTGCTCCCATTTTAGCAGCACTAGAATACACCAAGCATTTCCTTGAACAGATCAATGCCTCCAACTACTGTATCAGCGCTGTACTCAGTCAGGTGGGCGAGGAGGGGGGTGAACACCCCATTGTCTATCTGAGCAGAGAAGTGGCTTATGCCACTATTGAGAAAGAATGCCTGGCCATTGTATGGGCACTCAAGAAATTGCAGCCCTATTTGTAGGACAGGGCATTCACGGTGGTCACTGATTGCAATCCCCTCAGCTGGTTACAGAGGTGTCGGGGGGAGAATGACAAGTTACTTCACTGGAGCCTTGCCCTTCAGGAGTTTGACTTTACAATACAACACAAGATGGGTAGTTGCCATGGTTATGCCGATATATGTAATAAAAGTATGTTTTGTGTTTTTACCTTTCCAGGCATTCAGCAAGCAGGGATTGTTGAGGTATGAGTTTCAAGGGGGGTTTGGCGGGGAAGCCGTTAACAGAATGTGCCTAGGAGGTTAGGGTCCAGAGTTGTTAGTTCCCCTATAAAGGTACCCGGGAATCATGCCTGATTCTCGGATACATGTAAGCACGTTGTCTCGGCAATATCTCCCCTTGAAAACACAAGCACGGTTCACCACTAGGGTACCCTGCTTCAGCACAGCCCAAGGAGAATGAGGCACAGGGATAAAACATGTATTCCTGTGGCTAAGGGAATCCCTAGGTAAAGGGGATACTCCAGCTAGTGCCAAGGTGACCCACAAATAGGGTTTGTGGGTGCCAAACCGTATATAAGTTTGAGGGGGGACTCTGAGTCCAGACTGAGTCCAAAAGAAAGTGTGTGGGGAATAAGACATATAGGAATAAAACTACAACATTTTCCCGTCCCCTGTTCCCCAAGACTCAGAAGTGTAGTAAAATATACTTTAATAATGTAATATGCTTTTTACATTCAGAACAGATGTCCAAACAGGCTGCCCAAGCTAACCCATAGGTGCCGGTAAGTCTGCTGGACATCGGAGATCAAAGCACTCAGATGATGCACAGAGGTGTGAATAGCATTTGGTCAGCGGGGAAAGGTGGAGTGCCAGGTCCGGAGATCAATGGCAGTCCTCTGGGATGCCACTTGTTCTGCCAGACCTGGTGGAGTCTGCCCAGCGGGTGGCATTGAGATAGCCAGGGAGAGAGGTTGCAGGCTTGCGCACGTCCCTTGTCTACTTCGGATTTCCCACTGACCCGGCTTGGTTGCTTGGGAATTTTCCCACGCATTGATTGGCTGCTGAGTTTTGTGAATGAAACTCAGAATACTATAACAATCTGAGAGCCAATCAGATTCGTAGTCTCCGGTAGTAAGTGCACAGGCAGGCTTTTCAAAGTTGCTTCTGTGCGAATAGCAGAGCAACCGGCTTCGATTTCAAGCCTGAACGTCTGCCCGCCAGAGTCTAAGTCTTGCTTTTTGGGGCCAAGTTTTCAGAAACAAATGTAGCGGTCACGGCTGGGACTTTATGCCAATTTAAGTTCCAAGAGATTTGGACTAACTTGCGGCCAGGAGAGACCAAGTTCTCAGAAGAGAACGCAGCAGTGGCATATGGAATTTTATGCTGATTTGGGTTCCAGGAGATTCCGGGCTAAGTCCCGGTCAGGGTAAAACTCTCCCATAGAGTTCCCTGCACCTTGGAAAGTCTAGTTTTCGACCCCAGTCCCAAAGTAAGTGTGTCTTTTTGTCTGTATTTTATGTATCATTATGTGTAAGCGAATTTATGCCGAATAAATTACAATTTATTTCATTACCTTGTTTTGCTCAATAAATGATCCCGGTAAAAAGGTGTAAATAACCTTGTCTCTCATGAGAGGTACTATGTTGCCTTATCCAGGGTCAGGCCTAAACCAGCAGTTGGAGTGTCATACCTGGAAAGGGTACTGACTGGGTCTTATTTATATGGTGTTATGCCTGTCAGTACCTAGACCTGTCCTGTTATGGGGCAGGGTTACAAGCCCTTCCCCTTGGGTATAAAAGCTGACACTCCACCAAATTGAGTTGTGATATAATTATGCTGTGTGGTATGATGTGATACCCTTTTCCCTACAAGAGGGCAAAAAGCTAAAGAGGGACTCTTGGAGCTTCAAGCCCCTGGGGTCTGATCCAGGCAATGGAGATGATGTCATGCTGTCTACCCAATAAACATGCCGTTGTACCAGCTATAATGTGTGGTCATTGTGAAGGAGAATTGTCTGTGGGGATCATCCTGCCTCCAGCATGATCCTCATGGGATGGAGGCACTGCACCCTGAGAAGGAAAAGCCTGCCCTGTTGCTGCTCCAGCATAACATCCACAGAGCAACTCAGGCCTCCTGTAACCAGCGGGTGAGCAACAGTACCTAGGAAATACCCATGCAGTGGCCAGATCTCCCGTGGCAGGGGGGAACAGGTGCTATAATTGCAATTGCCTGTTAGGGATGCCTAGAAAGAGGTATTGATTCTGTAAGCTTTCTCTACTCAGTTCTGCGCAGCTCTTCCACTCTCTCTGCACAGCTGATGCTGCCCAGTTTGGATAAACTACTGTCCCTGTCCCTCTGTCTTCAGGACCAGAACTTCCGGACAGCTCCCCGGTCCTCTTGGGAAATATTAAGCTGGAAGAGGATGCAAAGGTTTCCTTTTTAACCTTCGAAAGGGTCGCCTCATCCCAAGACAGGCTGATGGATCATTGGGCAACCATGCCCTGCTTCTCATATCAGGGCCTTCCTGCAGACCAGACTATGGACTATAAACAAGTAAAATAAATAATTCTGGGTCCCTTAGGTCTGACCCCAGAAACATACTGGCAGCAGTTTCAGACCTATAAATTCACCTCCATAATGGGACCCTGGGTTATACTGTAGTGCAATGCTTGCTGGATTTGTGTACTCTTTGAATACAGCCTGAACAGCACAGTCAGACCGGTTCATCGGTACCTGGCAAAAAGCTAGACCAGTTTTCTTGAATATGCATTCAGGATACATTACCACAAGTATTCAAAAGGCAGGAGACATTAGAAGACTACATTTCCCAGATGTCTTGCAGCCTAGGACTAACCCATTTCCTGTTCTGAGGTCTATGTAAAGTCAGGAAATTGCAACCCCCAACTGTGCTCTTAGCTTTAGTAAACATGTCTGTTACCAGCCAAGCTAAGAATTCTACCTGTGTCCCTTTGTGTTTTAACCTATAACTTTCTCTTGACCTTGCTTTGCCTAACCCCTCATGTATCTTGCTGCCAGATTGTGTATGACCTTGGAACTGTACTGAATATTGCTTGCCTGATCCTTTAACACTGATATTTTCTTCCTGAATTCTATCTCCTCAGTGTTTTTAGATCTTGAAATGGCATTTTTTGCTCCCAAGGGAAAATGGATCTTCAAAAATTGACAGATTATATTCAGGAATTGGCAGATGCCTTGCGGGCGAGGTTGGTGCCTTCCGTAGTGAGAATGCCAATTCCTGTGTGGACCTGCAGGTGAGATCCAGTCACTACCATTGCATCGGCTGAAAATACCATGCATCTACCCTTACATGAATGATTCAATGTGAACCCTAAAAAGTATTAAAAAATGTTTTACGCAATGCCAGGTATAATTTCTATTTAACCCTTTGATTTATGCTATGTTTATGCCTTTATTTTTGGAAACCTTACAGGAGATACCATACTCTGGTCTTCACCACTATTATTCATGAACAGTCCATTTTTTTACACTTATAGAGACTTTGAAGAATAATTAAGTGAGACCTTAAAGAAAGACCCAAGCTCAAAGCCGAGAGAATGCCTTTTTAGACATAAAATAATCTTCTGGGAATCTCATAATTATATAGCCAAATTCCGTAATCTTGCAGCCACTACCGATTGCACTAATGGTAGTTTATCTGTACAGACATACCCCGCATTAACGTACGCAATGGGACCGGAGCATGTATGTAAAGTGAAAATGTACTTAAAGTGAAGCACTTCCTTTTGCCCACTTTTGATGCATGTACTGTTCTGCAATTGTTATGCACGTATATAACTGATGTAAATAACGCATGTGTAACAGGATCTATAGTCTCCCCGCTTGTGCACAGCTTCAGTACAGGTAGGGAGCCAGTATTGCTGTTCAGGACGTGCTGACAGGCACATGCGTGAGCTGCAGTTTGCCTATTGAGCGAAATGTACTTACTCGCGAGTGTACTTAAAGTGAGTGTCCTTAAAGCGGGGTATGCCTGTATTATTTTGTCTGGGACTAAAAGATGTCTAAAAGATAAATTAAAGGATTAATTGGTTTGGGTTATGCTTTCTTTCACTTTAACCAGTCTCATAGATATATCTTTGCAAATAGACTAAAAGCCATCTGAATGGCGAGCTGAACACATATGGACTAGCGGATACCCCTCAAGAATATTCTCAGTCACAGACCTTGATTTCTCTCAGGAAGAGATCCCTCAACCCATGCATATCAGAATGTCCCACAGTCCTGTATTGCCTGTGGAGAGGGATCAAGGTTGTCAATCCAAACTGTGCTTCTATTGTGGGCTAAAAATAAATTTTCTCAGCATTTGCACAACTCGCCCATTGCGAGATAAACATTTTTGCCCGATTGTAAAAAGTGGGTTTTCATTGAGAAAAAGAAAAATTGGGAAACCCTCAATGGATCGTCAGGTGGGGCTACCATGGACATTGAACCATGGCCCACAGACTGAGCTACAGAAGTGTCGGTCTGCAGCGATCGTTGTGTGAGCATGGTACCAATAATGCTTCAGAGCTTACCAAGGTAAAGAGCCGAGATATGCTGTAGCCTAGAGCAACTAGCAGAATAATTATGGAGTGGTTGGAAAAGAGTGAGATGAAGTCTTGAACCCAGGTAAAGATGTCTTAGCTCATGCACTTCAATCTGCATGGGATGAGATTGATTGCCTTTGGGGACGATTGGATAAAGAACAAGAACCCAGGACTGATTTGTAGAAAAAATGCAAACCAGCATTCCCTTGGTATGGCGGAGTATATAGCTACTGCTGCGACACACTTTATTCGAGCAAATACCCAGTATGTACCTGGCAGATACCTGGAATGCGCCGCTCCTCACCTCTGACAAGCCCCGTTGCGTTTGCCTTCCCAGCCATGGTTCATGCCTGGCTGATGGGCGGCTGATCTGTTAAATGATAATGATTAGGATTTAATAGGCTGCAATGCTTCGCGTGTCTACCAGATGGCATAAATTCATGAATTGTAATGCAGTATATATATATATACTGTGCAGTATTGCAGCCAGCGGGAATAAAATGCTTCAATCCCTGCCTGGAAAATAACGCAATGCACTCGGGCAGAAAACAGTCACAAACCTCAATACACCCGAGTATACCCGAATTCGTGGGACTAGCCGAGCTCGAATAAAGTGTGTCACGAGTGTACTCTTGACCTCACAAAAAACTCTGGCACAGGCCCTTATTCTCTCCTGTCTTGATTACTATAAAATCCTGCTGTCAGGCCTTCCTGCCTCTCACCTTTCTCACCTACAATCTATCCTAAATGCTTCTGCCAGAATCACTCTACTTTGTTCTAAATCTGTCTCAGCATCTTCCCTACTGAAATCCCTCCCCTGGATTCTTATCAAATCCCGTATCACACACTCAATTAGCCTCCTCACAATTAAAGTTTCACACTCTTCTGCTCCTCCTTACATTTCATCACTAATTTCCCGCTGCACACCGTCCCGACTCTTGAATTCTGCCCAATTATATCTTCTCTCTACCCCTTTTGTATCTGAAGCCCTCTCCTATCTTAAACCTTTCTCACTGACTGCCCCACACCTCTGTAATGCCCTTCCGCTTAATATCCGACTAGCCCCCACTCTATCCACCTTTAAGACCTTTAATGCTGGTTAATAACTTGTTTCCAAATAACTAATCCCTGCTCTCATGTTTTTATTTCTTCATTCCGTTATATGACAATGAGTCCAAGGGATTGGATGAAGAATGCATTGAATTAGTGTTTTTTATATTCTGTATGTGTTTTATATTTTTTATATATGTTTTTAATATATGTGCTCAATTTTTTATATATATATATATATATATATATGTGCCCAAATGAATTACTATTCACTGGCTTTATAAAATCAGCATTCCAAACATAAGTAATCATTTGTATGCCAGAGATGAGTTCAATCTGGACAAACTGTACTGTAGATATCTCCAACACGAGTGCTGCTGCATTGGTTTTTTTTGGAAGTTCCCCATGTTTGTTGAACTGTTCAGTTTTCGATATGTTCTGTATTAAGGAATAGATAGTTATTGGTGTCAATACCATTAATGGTAACATTTGTCAACTTGTAACTATAGGATGAGTATCTGTGTACCTTAATCCTCACAAGGATAGATCAAAAATCTGATTGTATTTTTATAACTCCAGTTAGAGATCAATATGCACAACAATTCCAGTTATAAGCACTGGTCTACTTTGTTATCAATGTGTTCACATTCAATAGTCCCCCGGTAAATAGGAACCCCAATTTCATTTAAGTTTTAACATATTTGTCCATTGTATTTGTGATTTTTAATTTTTTAACTGTCAATCCCCGTTTTTTTAAACTAATCAACCAATGGCCAAGTTCAGGTGCCTATATATGTATATGTGTGTTAGTAAAATACTCCTGACGAAGCTTGTACCCAAGCGAAATGTGTTAAGTACCTGAGAAGAGCATCTCTGTCTCTTTGTTATACCCTGTTTTTGGAAAATATCCCAGAATGGAGGAAAGATCAGCAATGAGAACCCCGGATGAAGAACTACAGGACAGCATCATCCCACAACATAGAGCCATGTCTGCTCACCGAAGCACACCTGCAGCACCACCCAGTCTATGACAACAGGTGAGGTGGTCAAGTCCAGTACGTGACATCCTGATTTAACTTATTCCAATGGACACTGTGGCCAGATATGTTAACAACTGCAGATGACAGCCAAGTCGATTAGCCCTGCTACTTTCAAGCACCATGTCACTTTTGAGCTGGGTACTGTGTGGTTCCAACAAGTAAATGTTGATGGCTCGAGGGGGAAGAGGGCACTTCCGGCCAATTTGAGGAAAAGCATGATGGAAGAACTGAAGAACTAGTTAAAATAACCCCAATCAGTTTATAAGCCATCAAAGACACCATCAATGCTCTTTACCAGCATCATAGGGCTCATGGCTGGAGTCCTCAGGGCCAGGTTTAGGAATATCTGTATTAAAAATAATAATGATACAACAGAAATGTTTTTAACCTAATAAATAAAGGGTTTTTTTACATTTTTTTTAAATTGAGCACTATTGTATTTATTGTTTAATTATTCTGTTCATTTATGTTTTCCGGGTTTAGCGTTGGGACAAAGCCAACACTGTGTTCGTTCAGGAAACCCATCCATCAATACTGCCAGGTACTATACTTTAATTCCTGCATCCACTGTATTTTCTTCTCTAAATAAGATATTACAGGCATACCCCGCATTAACATACGCAATGGGACCGGAGCATGTATGTAAAGCGAAAATGTACTTAAAGTGATGCACTACCTTTTTTCCACTTATCGATGCATGTACTGTACTGCAATCGTCATATACGTGCATAACTGATGTAAATAACGCATCTGTAACAGGCTCTACAGTCTTCCCGCTTCCGCACAGCTTCGGTACAGGTAGGGAGCCGGTATTGCTGTTCAGGATGTGCTGACAGGCGCATGCGTGAGCTGCCGTTTGCCTATTGGGCGACATGTACTTACTCGCCAGTGTACTTAAAGTGAGTGTCCTTAAAGCGGGGTATGCCTGTATAGTAGTTGGCGATTCAAGAAGATTTGATTGTAGTCTTATGTGACTGTAGTACAGTGTCTAAAATATGCAACAATTCATAATTTAGTCATTGTTTAATTCTTCTGTTCATTAATGTTTTTCAGGTTTAGCGTCGGGACAAAGCCGACACCGTTTTCATGCAAGAAATAAATCCTGTCAGGTAATGTACAGTACTGTAATTCATACCTCTTGTACAGTACAGTTGTTTTATTTTCAACTAGGTTCCATAGAGAAATACATGCACAGAAATTCTATGGCACGCACATGCATTTCAACAGAGTACATTGTGACACGCATGCGCAGAAATTGAATGACCTGCATATGCGTATTTAATATTCTCTCTTTACAGGCCAAAACGTCCAAGAGCCAGCCAGGCCTAAGAAGATGAAGTAATCAGGGAATGAAGCAATAGACTTTGCGAAACGCATTGGGTGTCCAAACTGAGCCACCATAGTTTGGCTCTGATGTCACACACACATCACACCCGGAAGTACAACTTGAACACGGAGCTTGGCAGAATCTCGGCGGTACCAGAAGGAGCCTAAACCGGAGTGCAGCCCAGGGTTATGCCATGCATTTCTCTGTACTCCTTCACTAAGATGCAGTGCTCTATCATCTGAAGACTGCAGAAGGAGAACACACATCAAGTATCCCAGAGAAGATCATTCTACTGAGCTAAGTGTATCTGTATCTATATATATATTTTGGATACCATCATTATACAGTGCATAATTGTTTTCATTATCTTCCTCTTCCTTTTCTTCCCTTTGCCTCATTGTGCACAGTCCATGCACCCTGGAACGTCCAAATTTCCTTTGTCAGACTTTGTTGGGGGATTTGGAAAATCCCTCTGATTTGGAATTTGGCTGTAGGACTATCACATTGGTGATTCTAGGTTCATTAAGACTGACTTTATATATCATTGTAAGAGTCATTTACTGTATATCAATTTTAATATATCCATATCTGTGGGGTGTTTAGCTGTTTCAACCCCTTTTTTTCACGTTATTCAATCTGATTTTTCAAGACTTTAAACTGGATTTCCCAAAACAAACAATTTTTAAACACTGACAAAACTGTAACAATGTTATTTGGGACTAAGGCTACATTTCTAAAGCTACCAACAACAGAGGTACATATCAGAACTAACTCTAACACAATTCTAGCTCCTGTCACTAGTTTTAAATATCTGGGCATATGGTTTGACCCCAATTTAACATTTGGATTGCATATTGATACTCTGACTTTCAAAACCTATGTTAACTGGGTGTACTTTATAGGAACAAATCCTCCCTAAATCTGCTGGTCAGAAAGCGCATTGCACAATAGATGCTAATTCCAATGATAGATTATGGGGACATAGAATATGGTACAGCAACCCAAGCTCACTTTAGAAAGCTAGATACCCTCTATAACTCAATATGTCGCATTGTCCTACAATGTAACCACAACACACATCACTGTGGAATACTCCAAGAACTAGATTGGCTAACTCATGAGTCCAGACAGAAGGTTCATTATTCCTGTCTTGCCTTCAACTACTTTCTGGGCAAGCTACCCACCTATCTGAACAAACTCTTCACCCCTACCACACGCAGTGCTTATCACCTGAGATCTGACTCCACAGACTGTTCATGTTCCAAAGGTTCAACAACTAATCCTGTCTCTCCTTCTCTTAACATGCACCTCACAACTGGAACAATCTACGTGAGACCCTCAAAGCCCCCACCAATCTAAGTTCTTTCAAGACTTCAGCTGTCTCACATTTTAATCTGGTCGTTAATTGTTACATACGTTCATAACATATATTATCTTTAACTGTTCATGAAACGTCTTTAAATATAATGTAAAACCCTGTTCATTTAATGTAACCATGTATTGTTATCCCAGTACATAGTTGAGAACGAGGGGTAACTCTCAATGTATTTCTTTCTAGTAAAACATTATATAAATAAATATTACATACAGATGTAGCAAGACTTAATGTTCCCACTGATGAAGAAAGACGTTGGTAGAAAGCCATGGGTATGCAACCATGGAATCCTTTGGCAGCAGGGATTAACACAGACGGAAGTTTGATACAGAAGTTGGACTTCCCCACCCCCCCACACTCCCATGTCTCCGCGGGTTTTACCTTCTTCGGAGCTGTGGCATTTTCCATTTTTTGCCATGGCTTCAGGACAGTAAGTCTGTCTAGATCTGTACCATGCAATTATTTCATTGTATCCTTGTAAAATGCCCACACTAATATGTTGAAGCAATGTTTGATTAGTTAATTATTTATTCAAGTTGGAAAGCCCAAAAGTTTATTGTGAACTATTATTATGGTTCATTAAAAGAATTGGTTTCTGCAGAGTGTAAAATTACTAAAGCGATATTACTAGATTATAACAGGGAAGTTCAAAGGGCAGATTTATTATTCTATCATTTCATCACAAAGGTTATTACTTATAACATCTAAATTCTTTGTTATTGGGTTAGTCATTCCTTTTGAATGCAATGCTGTGTTGTAGATTTTCATTGTGAGCATGATTGGTAGGTGAATGCTTACATCAAATTACATATTTCCAGCAACAGCTGCAAAGAATACCTTTGTCCTCCTCATGTGGTCTGCATGTGCATCACTATTTTGTCTAATTGCTGATTTATTTTCCTTTTAAAACATTGCACCAGATTTTTTTCTTTGCAATATGTTCAACGTTTTAATCAGAATATAATAACACATTTGATAAATCATTGGGGATCTTTAAACTAGGTACTGTACTGTATGTGTGGTCTACAATATTTTTATTATTAATTTACATACTTACCGTATTAATGACATACTGTTTAGCTGCAAAACCTGCAGTGACTGATTTAATCTAAATTAATTTTGCACCTTCTACATTAATTGAATTGACAAAGTTAAATAATTAATAAAATCAAATGCATGTTATTTTTCCTATGCATTGGATTTAAAGGGGGACAAATTAGCAAGAGGTTTTATAATTGTAAGGCCAGGTGTCCAGTGGCTGCTGCGGCGCGTGCTGCGGCGTGCACGCCACACACCACAGAACAGCCCTCTATGTGGCAGGCCCCAGAGGCCTTGGCCATGTGAGCATGCAAAGCACTGTGACGCATACGCTGGCAGGGAAGACAAAGTATCTTGTCTTCCTGTGTCGCGACGCAGTCAGGTGCTTGGCGGACGGCCAATGGAAGGTCAGATATGCCCCGCTATGGCCGCACCCCCATCATGGCCATGCTCCTCGCGCATGCCATAGCTCCCCTACAGACCGCAGATCGCGGCCGTAGTCTGTGCACGTACCGCCAGGCGCGCGTGCAGCAGAGAGCACTGGGACCGCAGCCTAAAGCATGTGCTTAAAGTAAATAAAAGGGGTAATTTTTTTATATGCCAAGTTTGACGTTTGGTCCCTGTTTGGCCACAAATCCCCATTAAAGTCTGCAGGGATTGTCTTCAAAAATGACCCCTTCACTGTTTTTAAAATAAGACCCTAAGGGGGGGATTTGATTTGCGCCGAATTGGCCAATCAGGCTGTTTTTGCTCAAATTTCCTATAGAAGTCCATGGTAAATTTTGGCAAAACACAGCCCAAATGCTCGCTTCAGGATATCTAGAAACAGCCCCATATCACAATAAACACTAACTAATGTATGTTGGTCTCCTGTAGAAATATGTATTCTAAAAAACAAAACCCTGTTTGAGAATGGAATTTCGCCAACAATCATATACTGTAGTATTTTTACTACTGCTACTTTAGTTTTCTTATACTGTATATAAAGCATTTTACTTGTCTTGAATGGCAGTTATTGTAAGATTGGGGGATGATACCACGCATTGTGGCCTGTTGAATATCAGACAGAATTACCGTTTAAATCACTCAGAAAATGGTGGTAGAAATGTTTTGGTAGCACATTATATATACAGTATATATATAGATAGATCTAAACATTACAATAGCCCCGCTCTCTATCTCCTATAACCAAAACAAATATTACATTTTCATTCTGTTAACTACGTTGTTATCTCCAACATCCCCTCCATTGGGAAATCTTAACATTGAATTACTATTAAATTCCACAAACTAAAAGTCGTTTTTCCAAAATTCCTATAGCTTGTGATTCACGTGCATTACAATCCACTTGTGTGTGGACAGTGCTAGTCTGTAGATAAGATTGAAGTGGGTTGCATTAAAAATTCCAATATTTATATATTCCATGCAGCAGAGCAAAAGAAGGGTAAATAATGTTGAACAGCTGTGTCCCTTTCCTAGCCCTGGAGTTATTTCCTTCTGATTAACACTACAAATGCAGCACGCTTTATTTGACATACTGATAACACAAACTATCGAGTGATAATGGAGAAAATCACAGTTTCCATAAGATTCAATGGTGGTAATAACAGAATATAATAAAAAATAAAACGAACTTGCACTCCCCCTGTCTTATATCATTCAGATGGAGGTGCTGCTAGGACCCTGCATCCAT
>NW_027455491.1:0-36024 GCF_040206685.1 Ascaphus truei
GCAGTATATAGCGCCATTAATGTACATAGCGCTTCACAGTAGTAATACACGTGAAAATCATATAAATAACAGATAATATAAATAACAGATCATGGGAATAAGTGCTTCAGACATAAAAGTAACATTAAGGAAGAGGAGTCCCTGCTCTGAAGAGCTTACAATCTAATTGGTAGGTAGGGAGAACGTACAGAGACAGTAGGAGGGAGTTCTGGTAAGTGCGTCTGCAGGGGGGCAAGCTTTATGTATCGTGTTCAGAATATCCACAGTGCTATTCGTATGCTTCTTTAAGCAAGTGTGTCTTAAGGTGGGTCTTAAAGGTGGATAGAGAGGGTGCTAGTCGGGTATTGAGGGGAAGGGCATTCCAGAGGTGTGGGGCAGAAAGTGAGAAAGGTTTAAGGCGGGAGAGGGCTTTAGATACAAAGGGGGCAGAGAGAAGACATCCTTGAGCAGAACGCAAGAGTCGGGATGGTGCATAGTGAGAAATTAGGGCTGAGATGTAAGGAGGGGCAGAAGAGTGTAAAGCTTTAAAAGTGAGGAGAAGAATGGAGTGTGAGATGCGGGATTTGATCGGAAGCCAGGAGAGGGATTTCAGGAGGGGAGATGCTGAGACAGATCTCGGAAAGAGTAGAGTGACTCTGGCAGCAGCGTTTAGGATAGATTGTAGGGGAGACAGGTGAGAGGCAGGAAGGCCGGACAGCAGGAGGTTACAGTAATCAAGATGGGAGAGAATGAGGGCCTGAGTCAGAGTTTTAGCAGTCGAGCAACAGAGGAAAGGCGTATCTTTGTTATATTGCGGAGGAAAAAGCGACAGGTTTTAGAAACGTTTTGAATGTGAGAGAGGAGTCGAGTGTGACCCCTAGGCAGCGTGCTTGGGCTACTGGGTGAATGATTGTAGTTCCAACAGTAATGTGGAAGGAGGTAGTAGGGCCAGGTTTGGGAGGAAGTATGAGGAGCTATGTTTTTGCCATGTTAAGTTTAAGTCAGCGAAGGACCATCCAGGATGATAGGCAGAGAGACATTCAGAAACTTTGGTCTGTATAGCAGGTGTAAGGTCGGGGGTTGAAAAGTAAATTTGTGTGTCCTCAGCATAGAGGTGATATTTAAACCCAATATATACTGGTGTAGCCAAGTCACCTGATGGGCACTATTCTGCCCTTGTGCTGGCAGTAACCCCTGGTACAATCAGGTTGCCAGTAGTTGATATGGGGTTTTCCCCCTCCGAGGAGCTGCACGTGAGTGACAGCGGGTGGCGGTGACATCCGGCCTGGGCCTGACCAATCATGAGCCCGACCTGGTGCCCTCCTCCTGGCTGTACTTAAGGGAAGGACCGCCCCAAATTTGTAGTGTGTCCTTCCCCACTGAGGAAGGCAGGTCACACAGTGGAAATGAAAACAAAGGGTGATCTGTGCTCTAAAAATAGTGAACTTGTGCTAATGGCGTGAGTATTCAGTGAATTATATTATATATTTATAAATATAGAAACCTGTTACTTAAATTGTGAGGATTTCTTGCTGCTGGATTCGTGGAATGGCTCCACAGACCAAGGCTAAAGATACAAAGACAAAAGAAACAGCGCAAAAAACCTCATGGTGTAGTATATCAAATAATATATTGAAAAAGAACAGGTGAGTATTGCACGTACATTAATTTAACATTTACTGGCAGTACATGTATTTGGACATGTTACCAATCAGGAACAGATGGTGGGTAGCGGTCACCGGTCACTGAATAGAGTATCTTCTCCTCTCACGTCTTTCACGGGTGTTCTCTGCACCGCATGGATCGCCTGGATGTAAAACGGCAGCCCAGCAACGTGGATCCAACAGCCGATGGATTTGGCTGTCACGCGGTGTGATATGGCAACTCTTGCGGGAAAGCCGGAAGCAGGAGACTCACTCGCTGATGTTCAGTTGAACTGCATGCACGGCGTTTGCTTCAGGCGCGTGTCGATGACGTCATCAAGTTGCGCCCGTTATGCTGCAGGCCCAATCAGCTCGTGTAGTCACGAGTAAACAGTGAAAGGACCGGATGATGAATAGGGTATAAGTACACAGCGGGTAGTACGTGGAATGCGCCCTCTTATCCAACGCGTTTCGTACTTCAGGAGTACTTCGTCAGGGATAGTGGAGGTCTGTGATAGGGCACTTCTTATACCTAACTCTCTCCTGCGATTGGCTGTTTATTTTGAGTCCAGCCTCTCCAACAGGAGAAGGGCAATTTAAAGGGATAGTCCCTATATATACATTAAAAATCTTTATTAAACACAAAATATACTTGTCACGGTAGCTTGTGACAAGCTGTAATTTACACCAAAACTATATATAAATATATATATATATATACCTGAGTTTGAACTGGGACGAGACTTAGATATGATAAATATATAATTTATTCCTTGATAAAGGTGAACACAGCAGATTATACAATAACAGCAAAATATAGACACTTACTTAAAGATTATGGCAAGAAAGCCATCAGGATTACAGACTGGCCACTTCTCCCATATTTCAGTTGACATCACAGCAAAACAGGCAGGACACATGCATGGCATTTCTTCTCAGCAATCAAGATGGTATAGCACAACAGGCCTGATGACATGCAGGCCTGAAGATCATTTGCATGAAGAACAATGAAGAACCATGAAGAACTTTGCATGAACAACCTGGATAAAAGGGTGGCTCTGACTTATATATCATTTTAACCCTTGCATCCCAGCTTACGGCGCCGTGCCGTCTAGTAAAATCCCCTTTGAAGCTTTTGAAGCTGACTTTGGGCTTCCAGGGTCCAGTGTGAAAAGTTACACTTACTCTGGTTAATTCCTTTTGTCCGTTGGGCCAAGCATAAGCAATTAGCAATTTAGCCTTTGATGACCACGCGATGTAAATTCTAGCCCTTCCTGCTCATTATCATAGCAGGGGGTTGCAGTTTCTCAGAACTCAACCAAAATTTCATATTTACTGCAAATCACCTCATAACTTGAGTTCAGTAATACATACAGTCAGGTGAGATATATTAATACATTCCGTCCCACCTGACACTCGCAGAGAGACCAAACATTACAGTGTAATATGAAAATTAATAGAGATATTAATATCTGGCAGCCACTAAGGGCCAGATATTAAGTGTTTGTAACGGTTGGTGGTGGGGAAGTCCCACGAATACAAATATGTAGGTCTTAGCATGTTCAGCCAAGGACATCTCATAGTATTCTTATATTTAATAAGGTTACTCATTTTGATATCCTGCTTGGGGTTGCTCCACCCCTACCCCCATCAATAAACCCTTTGAAGCAGGATACCTTTTGCTGGAAGGTGTGAATAACAAACACTTCCATTCCTGGGTCTCGCATAGCAATACCCCTGTGAAGCCAGGCTAAATTATAGCAGGATGTCCTATTTAGCATACAGAGGTAACCCAGCTTTAAGGTGTCAAGACCATTTGGTTCCTCATGCATTACAAAAGGGCAGGCATTCTGCCTGTACATTAGCATTAGCACACCATTAGCATTCTGCCTGTATATTTCAAAAACTGCAAAAAGTCACTTTATCAAAAATATATGTTCCTCTTATGACAAAGTTATATTTTTAATATGTGTGTACTTGGGGGGTGACCCGGAGGCTGTACCCCAAGGCTCAGGGTCCTGGCTTACTCCGTTCCCAAATTACCAGTTTTCAGGTAACTGTTTATTCAGCACTGCATATAAGATTAACCCCTTAAGTCCCAGTGGGTGGGTTATGCAGACACTGACCCAGCAACAATACATTTTACACAGGGGAATAAGCATTTTCATGTTATAACAAGGGTTAAATCACATTTCTGGACCTCAGCCCAGTTAACCCCTTGTCTCCCTGGCGAGGTTAGAGGGGGGCCCTTGGGGAGTAACCCCGTTAATCCCGGGCCAAACCCTCACTATCGTCACAATACTCCAAATGGAAAATACTAAAAAATAAAGAGACAAATATTAATAATGCATAAAAGAATACTAATATTAAAATGTTATATATAAACTAATGGAAGTATTGAAAGGAGAAAAGGAGAGTATATTCAGGGAAAATGAACAGATCAGGTAGAACCTATTAATAAGAAGGACACAAACAGTTTCCTACTATCTTCCAGTAATCATAAAAGATCCTCCGCCTCCACTATGGAGGTGGGGAAGAGCTAGGACGGCTGCGGGTGCCCTTGGCCTGTAGTGGCAGTCCAGGGACCATCCTTGAGTGAATAGCTGAGTACTGCATTGGGCAGATACCTTGTTACTGTGCGGTACAGAAGAGACAATAAAACCGTTCCTGTTGTTATATACCTCCTGCCTGGTGCGTGACCTTACCGGGGGGCGGGGGGAGAGGTAATAAGTTCTACCGTGGGAGATCGCCTTCAGCTCCCTGGAGCCTACGGCAGACGGAGGCGCTGCGCTGCTAAGGAGATATGTGGGGTACGAACCCCAGAAGCCTGGTGATGTGTCCCCACTACCACCGGCGGACGGCTCAGCCCCCCCCCCGTTACCAGCAGGTATCATGCACCCCACAGCCAGTAATGGCCGAGTCTCCCCCCCTTGGGGTGGGGGAAACACCGTCACTGTGGGGGAAACACCGTCACTGTGGGGGAAACACCGTCACTGTGGGGTCACCGTATATATCGAGTGAAAAACAGGAACATTGTTACATTTAAAAAAAAAGTCCTATTGATATAATCCCAAAAAACGGGACGTCTGTATATACTGCTGTGTCTGTATATACTGCTGCGTCTGTATATACTGCTGCGTCTGTATATACTGCTGCGTCTGTATATACTGCTGCGTCTGTATATACTGCTGCGTCTGTATATACTGCTGCGTCTGTATATACTGCTGCGTCTGTACATACTGCTGCGTCTGCATATACTGCTACTGCTGTGTCTGTATATACTGCTGTGTCTGTATATACTGCTGCGTCTGTATATACTGCTGCGTCTGTATATACTGCTGCGTCTGTATATACTGCTGCGTCTGTACATACTGCTGCGTCTGCATATACTGCTACTGCTGTGTCTGTATATACTGCTGTGTCTGTATATACTGCTGTGTCTGTATATACTGCTGTGTCTGTATATACTGCTGTGTCTGTATATATTTCTGCGTCTGTATATACTGCTGCGTCTGTATATACTGTTGCGTCTGTATATACTGCTGCGTCTGTATATACTGCTGTTCCCTCCCCCTCTGATATACTGTACTGATACACTGTCATACGGATCCCAGCCTCCTGGTGGAGCCAAAACCCCACATGTTCCCAGTGAGTTCAATATCAGAAAGCAGTGTCACACATTATAGGGCAGTGTCACACGTTATAGGGCAGCGTCACACATTATAGGGCAGGGTCACACATTATAGGGCAGTGTCACACATTATAGGGCAGTGTCACACATTATAGGGCAGTGTCACACATTATAGGGCAGTGTCACACGTTATAGGGCAGAGTCACACGTTATAGGGCAGTGTCACACATTATAGGGCAGTGTCACACGTTATAGGGCAGAGTCACACGTTATAGGGCAGTGTCACACGTTATAGGGCAGTGTCACACGTTATAGGGCAGTGTCACACGTTATAGGGCAGTGTCACACGTTATAGGGCAGCGTCACACATTATAGGGCAGGGTCACACATTATAGGGCAGTGTCACACATTATAGGGCAGCGTCACACATTATAGGGCAGTGTCACACATTATAGGGCAGTGTCACACGTTATAGGGCAGAGTCACACGTTATAGGGCAGTGTCACACATTATAGGGCAGTGTCACACGTTATAGGGCAGAGTCACACGTTATAGGGCAGTGTCACACGTTATAGGGCAGTGTCACACGTTATAGGGCAGTGTCACACGTTATAGGGCAGTGTCACACGTTATAGGGCAGAGTCACACGTTATAGGGCAGCGTCACACATTATAGGGCAGTGTCACACATTATAGGGCAGCGTCACACATTATAGGGCAGCGTCACACGTTATAGGGCAGCGTCACACATTATAGGGCAGAGTCACACATTATAGGGCAGCGTCACACATTATAGGGCAGTGTCACACATTATAGGGCAGCGTCACACATTATAGGGCAGCGTCACACGTTATAGGGCAGTGTCACACATTATAGGGCAGCGTCACACGTTATAGGGCAGCGTCACACATTATAGGGCAGCGTCACACATTATAGGGCAGCGTCACACATTATAGGGCAGTGTCACACATTATAGGGCAGCGTCACACATTATAGGGCAGCGTCACACATTATAGGGCAGTGTCACACATTATAGGGCAGTGTCACACATTATAGGGCAGCGTCACACGTTATAGGGCAGTGTCACATTATAGGGCAGTGTCACACATTATAGGGCAGTGTCACACATTATAGGGCAGTGTCACACGTTATAGGGCAGTGTCACACATTATAGGGCAGTGTCACACATTATAGGGCAGTGTCACACGTTATAGGGCAGTGTCACATTATAGGGCAGAGTCACACATTATAGGGCAGTGTCACACATTATAGGGCAGTGTCACACGTTATAGGGCAGTGTCACACATTATAGGGCAGTGTCACACATTATAGGGCAGTGTCACACATTATAGGGCAGCGTCACACATTATAGGGCAGCGTCACACGTTATAGGGCAGTGTCACACATTATAGGGCAGCGTCACACATTATAGGGCAGTGTCACACATTATAGGGCAGTGTCACACGTTATAGGGCAGCGTCACACATTATAGGGCAGCGTCACACGTTATAGGGCAGTGTCACACATTATAGGGCAGCGTCACACGTTATTGGGCAGTGTCGCACATTATAGGGCAGAGTCACACATTATAGGGCAGTGTCACACATTATAGGGCAGTGTCACACATTATAGGGCAGCGTCACACGTTATAGGGACGCGTCAAACATTATAGGGCAGAGTCACACATTATAGGGCAGTGTCACACATTATTGGGCAGTGTCACACATTATAGGGCAGTGTCACACGTTATAGGGCAGAGTCACACATTATAGGGCAGCGTCACACGTTATAGGGCAGTGTCACATTATAGGGCAGTGTCACACATTATAGGGCAGAGTCACACGTTATAGGGCAGCGTCACACATTATAGGGCAGTGTCACACACTATAGGGCTGTGTAACACATTATAGGGCAGCGTCACACGTTATAGGGCAGTGTCACACATTATTGGGCAGTGTCACACATTATTGGGCAGTGTCGCACATTATAGGGCAGTGTCACACATTATAGGGCAGCGTCACACGTTATAGGGCAGCGTCACACATTATAGGGCAGTGTCACACATTATAGGGCAGTGTCACACATTATAGGGCAGAGTCACACATTATAGGGCAGTGTCACACATTATAGGGCAGTGTCACACATTATAGGGCAGAGTCACACGTTATAGGGCAGCGTCACACATTATAGGGCAGTGTCACACACTATAGGGCTGTGTAACACATTATAGGGCAGCGTCACACGTTATAGGGCAGCGTCACACGTTATAGGGCAGCGTCACACGTTATAGGGCAGCGTCACACGTTATAGGGCAGCGTCACACGTTATAGGGCAGCGTCACGCGTTATAGGGCAGAGCCACGCATTATAGGGCAGCGTCACACATTATAGGGCAGAATCACACATTATAGGGCAGGATCACACATTATAGGGCAGCGTCACACATTATAGGGCAGTGTCACACGTTACAGGGCAGCGTCAGAGTCACACATTATAGGGCAGCGTCACACATTATAGGACAGCGCCACACGTTATAGGGCAGCGTCACACGTTATAGGGCAGCGTCACACAGTATAGGACAGCGTCTCACATTATAGGGCAGCGTCACACATTATAGGGCGTAGTCACACATTATAGGGCAGTGTCACACATTATAGGGCAGAGTCACACATTATAGGGCAGGGTCACACATTATAGGGCAGGGTCACACATTATAGGGCAGGGTCACACATTATAGGGCAGGGTCACACGTTATAGGGCAGCGTCACACGTTATAGGGCAGCGTCACACGTTATAGGGCAGCGTCACACGTTATAGGGCAGCGTCACACATTATAGGGCAGTGTCACACATTAGGGGGCAGTGTCACACATTAGGGGGCAGTGTCACTCATTAGGGAGCAGTGTCACTCATTAGGGCGCAGTGTCACTCATTAGGGGGCAGTGTCACTCATTAGGCAGAGTTTGTTGATTGACTAATACTTAATCCCTAGACATTGGGTAACAATCAAGGCAGTTACTTTTTGATCACCGTGCTTAGGCTACTCAGCCGTCTGCCCATCATGACTTATTAGCCTAGCAAATGGCGTCTGCATTTTCAGAACAGATCCAAAATAAAATACATATACACTTTAATATCTACACATATTAATAAGTTCCATTCTGGTGGGCTCAGTGGGTCGACCTTTGCCAGTTTTTAATGCCTACAGTGACTCCACATATTGGCCAAATATGAACTCTCTGCGACCTCCAGAACTGGAGATACAGAAATGCACTTTAAAACATTAAAATACATGTTTATAATGAAACATGGGAACAGGGGAACATACATTTTCAAGGTACAACAAGGTGCAAACCTCATCCCTGGACCGCAGTCCAGTTAACCCCTTGTCTCTCTGGTGAGGTCTGGGGATGGCCATATGGGGTGCAACCCCTTTAATACCGGGCCACCCCCTTTCTCCCTCTACAGTCACTCATTAGGGGGCAGTGTCACTCATTAGGGGGCAGTGTCACTTATTAGGAGGCAGTGTCACTCAGGAGGCAGAGTCACTCATTAGGGGGCAGAGTCACTCATTAGGGGGCAGTGTCACTCATTAGGCAGAGTTTGTTGATTGACTAATACTTAATCTCTAGACATTGGGTAACAATCAAGGCAGTTACTTTTTGATCACCGTGCTTAGGCTACTCAGCCGTCTGCCCATCATGACTTATTAGCCTAGCAAATGGCGTCTGCATTTTCAGAACAGATCCAAAATAAAATACATATACACTTTAATATCTACACATATTAATAAGTTCCATTCTGGTGGGCTCAGTGGGTCGACCTTTGCCAGTTTTTAATGCCTACAGTGACTCCACATATTGGCCAAATATGAACTCTCTGCGACCTCCAGAACTGGAGATACAGAAATGCACTTTAAAACATTAAAATACATGTTTATAATGAAACATGGGAACAGGGGAACATACATTTTCAAGGTACAACAAGGTGCAAACCTCATCCCTGGACCGCAGTCCAGTTAACCCCTTGTCTCTCTGGTGAGGTCAGGGGATGGCCATATGGGGTGCAACCCCTTTAATACCGGGCCACCCCCTTTCTCCCTCTACAGTCACTCATTAGGGGGCAGTGTCACTCATTAGGGGGCAGTGTCACTCATTAGGAGGCAGTGTCACTCAGGAGGCAGAGTCACTCATTAGGGGGCAGAGTCACTCATTAGGGGGCAGTGTCACTCATTAGGAGGCAGTGTCACTCAGTTGGAGGCAGTGTCACTCAGGAGGCAGAGTCACTCATTAGGGGGCAGAGTCACTCATTAGGGGGCAGTGTCACTCATTAGGGCGCAGTGTCACTCATTAGGGGGCAGTGTCACTCATTAGGAGGCAGTGTCACTCATTAGGGAGCGGTGTCACTCATTAGGTGGCAGTGCCACTCATTAGGAGGCAGTGTCTCTCATTAGGAGGCGGTGTCACTCATTAGGGGGCAATGTCACTCATTAGGAGGCAATGTTTCTCATTAGGAGGCGGTGTCTCTCACTCATTAGGGGGCATTGCCACTCATTAGGAAGCAGTGTCACTCATTAGGAGGCAGTGTCACTCATTAGGGGGCGGTGTCACTCATTATGGGGCGGTGTCACTCATTAGGGGGCAGTGTCACTCATTAGGGGGCGGTGTCACTCATTAGGGGGCGGTGTCACTCATTAGGGGGCAGTGTCACTCATTAGGAAGCAGTGTCACTCATTAGGAGGCAGTGTCACTCATTATTAGGCAGTCGCTCATTAGGGGGCAGTGTCACACATTAGGGAGCAGTGTCACTCATTAGGAGGCAGTGTCACTCATTAGGGGGCAGTGTCACACATTAGGAGGCAGTGTCACTCATTAGGAGGCAGTGTCACTCATTAGGGGGCAGTGCCACTCAGGGGCAGTGTCACTCATTAGGGGGCGGTGTCACTCATTAGGAGGCAGTGTCACTCATTAGGGGGCAGTGCCACTCACTAGGAGGCAGTCTCACACATTAGGAGGCAGTGTCACTCATTAGGGTGCAGTGTCACTCATTAGGAGGCAGTGTCACTCATTAGGAGGCAGTGTCACTCATTAGGGGGCAGTGTCACTCATTAGTGGGCAGTGTCACTCATTAGGAGGCAGTGTCACTCAGGGGGCAGTGTCACTCATTAGGAGGCAGTGTCACACATTAGGGGGCAGTGTCACTCATTAGGAGGCAGTGTCACTCATTAGGAGGCAGTGTCACACATTAGGGGGCAGTGTCACACATTAGGGGGCAGTGTCACACATTAGGGGGCAGTGTCACTCATTAGGAGGCAGTGTCACACATTAGGGGGCAGTGTCACTCATTAGGAGGCGGTGTCACTCATTAGGGGGCGGTGTCACTCATTAGGAGGCAGTGTCACACATTAGGAAGCAGTGTCACTCATTAGGAGGCAGTGTCACTCATTAGGGGGCAGTGTCACTCATTAGGAAGCAGTGTCACTCATTAGGAGGCAGTGTCACTCATTAGGAGGCAGTGTCACTCATTAGGGGGCAGTGTCACTCATTAGGGGCAGCGTCATAGGGGGCAGTGTCACTCATTAGGAGGCAGTGTCACTCATTAGGGGGCAGTGCCACTCATTAGGAGGCAGTGTCACTCATTAGGGGGCAGTGTCACTCATTAGGAGGCAGTGTCACTCATTAGGAGGCAGTGTCACTCATTAGGGGGCAGCGCCACTCATTAGGGGGCAGTGTCACTCATTAGGGGGCAGTGTCACTCATTAGAGGGCGGTGTCACTCATTAGGAAGCAGTGTCACTCAGGAGGCAGTGTCACTCATTAGGGGGGGTGTCATGGGGCGGTGTAACTCATTATGGGGCGGTGTCACTCATTATGGGGCAGTGTCACTCATTAAGGGGCGGTGTCACTCATTAGGGGGCGGTGTCACTCATTAGGGGGCGGTGTCACTCAGGAAGCGGTGTCACTCATTAGGAGGCAGCGTCACTCATTAGGGGGCAGCGTCACTCATTAGGGGGCAGTGTCACTCATTAGTGGGCGGTGTCACTCATTAGGAAGCAGTGTCACACATTAGGAGGCAGTGTCACTCATTAGGGGGCGGTGTCACTCATTAGGGGGCGGTGTCACTCATTAGGGGGCGGTGTCACTCATTAGGGGGCGGTGTCACTCATTAGGAAGCGGTGTTACTCATTAGGAGGCAGTGTCACTCATTAGGAGGCAGTGTCACTCATTAGGAGGCAGTGTCACTCATTAGGGGGCAGTGTCACTCATTAGGGGGCAGTGTCACTCATTATTAGGCAGTGTCGCTCATTAGGGGGCAGGGTCACTCATTAGGAGGCAGTCACTCATTAGGGGGCAGTGTCACTCATTAGGAGGCAGTGTCAGCCTGTGTGTGTGTCAGCCTGTGTGTGAGTGTGAGTGTCAGCCTGTGTGTGTGTGTGAGTGAGTATCAGCCTGGTCACACACCGCCTGCCTGCACCCAGGCTGCTGGAAGCGGGGGCTGAGGAGGAGGTAGGAAGTTACCAGCTCTCTGCGGGGACGGCCTGCACCTCCACACCCGGCCACCCCGACCCTACCCCCTCTCCCTCCCCGCACACACACAGCGCCCTGCACCTCCACACCCGGCCACCCCGGCCCTACCCCCTCTCCCTCCCCGCACACACAGCGCCCTGCACCTCCACACCCGGCCACCCCGGCCCTACCCCCTCTCCCTCCCCGCACACACAGCGCCCTGCACCTCCACACCCGGCCACCCCGGCCCTACCCCCTCTCCCTCCCCGCACACACAGCGCCCTGCACCTCCACACCCGGCCACCCCGGCCCTACCCCCTCTCCCTCCCCGCACACACACAGCGCCCTGCACCTCCACACCCTGCCACCCCGACCCTACCCCCTCTCCCTCCCCGCACACACACAGCGCCCTGCACCTCCACACCCGGCCACCCCGGCCCTACCCCCTCTCCCTCCCCGCACACACACAGCGCCCTGCACCTCCACACCCTGCCACCCCGGCCCTACCCCCTCTCCCTCCCCGCACACACACAGCGCCCTGCACCTCCACACCCGGCCACCCCGACCCTACCCCCTCTCCCTCCCTGCACCTCCACACCCGGCCACCCCGACCCTACCCCCTCTCCCTCCCCGCACACACAGCGCCCTGCACCTCCACACCCGGCCACCCCGACCCTACCCCCTCTCCCTCCCCGCACACACAGCGCCCTGCACCTCCACACCCGGCCACCCCGACCCTACCCCCTCTCCCTCCCCGCACACACAGCGCCCTGCACCTCCACCCCGACCCTACCCCCTCTCCCTCCCCGCACACACAGCGCCCTGCACCTCCACACCCGGCCACCCCGGCCCTACCCCCTCTCCCTCCCCGCACACACAGCGCCCTGCACCTCCACACCCTGCCACCCCAGCCCTACCCCCTCTCCCTCCCCGCACACACACAGCGCCCTGCACCTCCACACCCAGCCCTACCCCCTCTCCCTCCCCGCACACACACAGCGCCCTGCACCTCCACACCCGGCCACCCCGGCCCTACCCCCTCTCCCTCCCCGCACACACACAGCGCCCTGCACCTCCACACCCGGCCACCCCGGCCCTACCCCCTCTCCCTCCCCGCACACACACAGCGCCCTGCACCTCCACACCCTGCCAGCCCGGCCCTACCCCCTCTCCCTCCCCGCACACACACAGCGCCCTGCACCTCCACACCCGGCCCTACCCCCTCTCCCTCCCCGCACACACACAGCG
Source organism: Ascaphus truei (assembly GCF_040206685.1). Lineage (NCBI taxonomy): Eukaryota > Metazoa > Chordata > Amphibia > Anura > Ascaphidae > Ascaphus > Ascaphus truei. Next base: position 13,004 of record NW_027455491.1, read on the forward strand.
CCCTGCACCTCCACACCCGGCCACCCCGGCCCTACCCCCTCTCCCTCCCCGCACACACACAGCGCCCTGCACCTCCACACCCGGCCACCCCGGCCCTACCCCCTCTCCCTCCCCGCACACACACAGCGCCCTGCACCTCCACACCCTGCCAGCCCGGCCCTACCCCCTCTCCCTCCCCGCACACACACAGCGCCCTGCACCTCCACACCCGGCCACCCCGGCCCTACCCCCTCTCCCTCCCCGCACACACACAGCGCCCTGCACCTCCACACCCTGCCAGCCCGGCCCTACCCCCTCTCCCTCCCCGCACACACACAGCGCCCTGCAGCACACCCTGCCACCCCAGCCCTACCCCCTCTCCCTCCCCGCACACACTGCGCCCTGCATGCAGCACACCCAGTGAGCCGGCCCTACCCCCTCTCCCTCCCCGCACACACACAGCGCCCTGCACCTCCACACCCGGCCAGCCCGGCCCTACCCCCTCTCCCTCCCCGCACACACAGCGCCCTGCACCTCCACACCCTGCCCTACCCCCTCTCCCTCCCCGCACACACACAGCGCCCTGCACCTCCACACCCGGCCCTACCCCCTCTCCCTCCCCGCACACACAGCGCCCTGCACCTCCACACCCGGCCAGCCCGGCCCTACCCCCTCTCCCTCCCCGCACACACAGCGCCCTGCACCTCCACACCCGGCCAGCCCTTCCCTACCCCCTCTCCCTCCCCGCACACAAACAGCGCCCTGCACCTCCACACCCGGCCAGCCCGGCCCTACCCCCTCTCCCTCCCCGCACACACACAGCGCCCTGCACCTCCACACCCGGCCAGCCCTTCCCTACCCCCTCTCCCTCCCCGCACACACAGCGCCCTGCACCTCCACACCCGGCCACCCCGGCCCTACCCCCTCTCCCTCCCCGCACACACACAGCGCCCTGCACCTCCACACCCGGCCCTACCCCCTCTCCCTCCCCGCACACACACAGCGCCCTGCACCTCCACACCCGGCCACCCCGGCCCTACCCCCTCTCCCTCCCCGCACACACACAGCGCCCTTTACCTCCACACCCTGCCAGCCAGCCCTACCCCCTCTCCCTCCCCGCACACACACAGCGCCCTGCACCTCCACACCCGGCCAGCCCGGCCCTACCCCCTCTCCCTCCCCGCACACACAGCGCCCTGCACCTCCACACCCGGCCCTACCCCCTCTCCCTCCCCGCACACACAGCGCCCTGCACCTCCACACCCGGCCAGCCCGGCCCTACCCCCTCTCCCTCCCCTCACACACACAGCGCCCTGCACCTCCACACCCGGCCAGCCCGGCCCTACCCCCTCTCCCTCCCCGCACACACAGCGCCCTGCACCTCCACACCCGGCCCTACCCCCTCTCCCTCCCCGCACACACAGCGCCCTGCACCTCCACACCCGGCCAGCCCGGCCCTACCCCCTCTCCCTCCCCGCACACACACAGCGCCCTGCAGCACACCCAGTGAGACGGAGCCTGTGTGAGTGTGCGTCAGGCTGAGTGAGTGAGGGGAGGTAGATGAGATGGAGCCTGTGTGAGTGTGTGTCAGGCTGAGTGAGTGAGGGGAGGTACATGAGATGGAGCCTGTGTGAGTGTGTGTCAGGCTGAGTGAGTGAGGGGAAGTAGATGGGATGGAGCCTGTGTGAGTGTGTGTCAGGCTGAGTGAGTGAGGGGAGGTAGATGAGATGGAGCCTGTGTGAGTGTGTCAGGCTGAGTGAGTGAGGGGAAGTAGGTGGGATGGAGCCTGTGTGAGTGTGTGTCAGGCTGAGTGAGTGAGGGGAGGTAGATGAGATGGAGCCTGTGTGAGTGTGTGTCAGGCTGAGTGAGTGAGGGGAGGTAGATGAGATGGAGGCTGTGCGAGTGTGTGTCAGGCTGAGTGAGTGAGGGGAGGTAGATGAGATGGAGCCTGTGTGAGTGCGTGTCAGGCTGAGTGAGAGAGGGGAGCTAGATGAGATGAGATGGAGCCTGTGTGAGTGTGTGTCAAGCTGAGTGAGAGAGGGGAGGTAGATGAGATGGAGCCTGTGTGAGTGCGTGTCAGGCTGAGTGAGTGAGGGGAGGTAGATGAGATGGAGCCTTTGTGAGTGCGTGTCAGGCTGAGTGAGTGAGGGGAGGTAGATGAGATGGAGCCTGTGTGAGTGTGTGTCAGGCTGAGTGAGTGAGGGGAGGTAGATGAGATGGAGCCTGTGTGAGTGTGTGTCAGGCTGAGTGAGTGAGGGGAGGTAGATGAGATGGAGCCTGTGTGAGTGTGTGTCAGGCTGAGTGAGTGACGGGAGGTAGATGAGACGGAGCCTGTGTGAGTACGTGTCAGAGTGAGTGAAGGGAGGTAGATGAGATGGAGGCTGTGCGAGTGTGTGTCAGGCTGAGTGAGTGACGGGAGGTAGATGAGACGGAGCCTGTGTGAGTGCGTGTCAGGCTGAGTGAGTGAGGGGAGGTAGATGAGATGTGCCGGAGCCTGTGTGAGTGAGGCTGAGTGATCCTGTGAGTTTCAGCCTGAGTGATCCTGTGTGAGTGTGAGGCTGAGTGATCCTTTGAGTGTCAGCCTGAGTGATCATGTATGTGAGTGTCAGCCTGTTTGTGTGAGTATCAGCCTGTGTGTGTGTGTGTGTGTGTGTGTGTGAGTATCAGCCTGGTCACACACCGCCTGCCTGCACCCAGGCTGCTGGAAGCGGGGGCTGAGGAGGAGGTAGGAAGTTACCAGCTCTCTGCGGGGACGGCCTGCACCTCCACACCCGGCCACCCCGACCCTACCCCCTCTCCCTCCCCGCACACACACAGCGCCCTGCACCTCCACACCCGGCCACCCCGACCCTACCCCCTCTCCCTCCCCGCACACACAGCGCCCTGCACCTCCACACCCTGCCAGCCCGGCCCTACCCCCTCTCCCTCCCCGCACACACACAGCGCCCTGCACCTCCACACCCGGCCAGCCCGGCCCTACCCCCTCTCCCTCCCCGCACACACACAGCGCCCTGCACCTCCACACCCGGCCACCCCGGCCCTACCCCCTCTCCCTCCCCGCACACACAGCGCCCTGCACCTCCACACCCTGCCAGCCCGGCCCTACCCCCTCTCCCTCCCCGCACACACACAGCGCCCTGCACCTCCACACCCGGCCACCCCGGCCCTACCCCCTCTCCCTCCCCGCACACACACAGCGCCCTGCACCTCCACACCCGGCCAGCCCGGCCCTACCCCCTCTCCCTCCCCGCACACACAGCGCCCTGCACCTCCACACCCGGCCCTACCCCCTCTCCCTCCCCGCACACACACAGCGCCCTGCACCTCCACACCCGGCCACCCCGGCCCTACCCCCTCTCCCTCCCCGCACACACACAGCGCCCTGCACCTCCACACCCTGCCAGCCCGGCCCTACCCCCTCTCCCTCCCTGCACCTCCACACCCTGCCAGCCCGGCCCTACCCCCTCTCCCTCCCCGCACACACACAGCGCCCTGCACCTCCACACCCGGCCACCCCGGCCCTACCCCCTCTCCCTCCCCGCACACACACAGCGCCCTGCACCTCCACACCCGGCCCTACCCCCTCTCCCTCCCCGCACACAAACAGCGCCCTGCACCTCCACACCCGGCCAGCCCGACCCTACCCCCTCTCCCTCCCCGCACACACACAGCGCCCTGCACCTCCACACCCGGCCCTACCCCCTCTCCCTCCCCGCACACACACAGCGCCCTGCACCTCCACACCCGGCCAGCCCGGCCCTACCCCCTCTCCCTCCCCGCACACACACAGCGCCCTGCACCTCCACACCCGGCCACCCCGACCCTACCCCCTCTCCCTCCCCGCACACACACAGCGCCCTGCACCTCCACACCCTGCCAGCCCGGCCCTACCCCCTCTCCCTCCCCGCACACACACAGCGCCCTGCACCTCCACACCCGGCCAGCCCGGCCCTACCCCCTCTCCCTCCCCGCACACACAGCGCCCTGCACCTCCACACCCGGCCACCCCGACCCTACCCCCTCTCCCTCCCCGCACACACACAGCGCCCTGCACCTCCACACCCTGCCAGCCCGGCCCTACCCCCTCTCCCTCCCCGCACACACACAGCGCCCTGCACCTCCACACCCGGCCAGCCCGGCCCTACCCCCTCTCCCTCCCCGCACACACACAGCGCCCTGCACCTCCACACCCGGCCACCCCGGCCCTACCCCCTCTCCCTCCCCGCACACACACAGCGCCCTGCACCTCCACACCCGGCCAGCCCGGCCCTACCCCCTCTCCCTCCCCGCACACACACAGCGCCCTGCACCTCCACACCCGGCCCTACCCCCTCTCCCTCCCCGCACACACACAGCGCCCTGCACCTCCACACCCGGCCACCCCGACCCTACCCCCTCTCCCTCCCCGCACACACACAGCGCCCTGCACCTCCACACCCGGCCACCCCGACCCTACCCCCTCTCCCTCCCCGCACACACACAGCGCCCTGCACCTCCACACCCGGCCAGCCCGGCCCTACCCCCTCTCCCTCCCCGCACACACACAGCGCCCTGCACCTCCACACCCGGCCCTACCCCCTCTCCCTCCCCGCACACACACAGCGCCCTGCACCTCCACACCCGGCCACCCCGACCCTACCCCCTCTCCCTCCCCGCACACACACAGCGCCCTGCACCTCCACACCCGGCCCTACCCCCTCTCCCTCCCCGCACACACACAGCGCCCTGCACCTCCACACCCGGCCCTACCCCCTCTCCCTCCCCGCACACACACAGCGCCCTGCACCTCCACACCCGGCCAGCCCGACCCTACCCCCTCTCCCTCCCCGCACACACAGCGCCCTGCACCTCCACACCCGGCCAGCCCGGCCCTACCCCCTCTCCCTCCCCGCACACACACAGCGCCCTGCACCTCCACACCCGGCCAGCCCGACCCTACCCCCTCTCCCTCCCCGCACACACAGCGCCCTGCACCTCCACACCCGGCCAGCCCGGCCCTACCCCCTCTCCCTCCCCGCACACACACAGCGCCCTGCACCTCCACACCCGGCCAGCCCGACCCTACCCCCTCTCCCTCCCCGCACACACAGCGCCCTGCACCTCCACACCCTGCCACCCCAGCCCTACCCCCTCTCCCTCCCCGCACACACAGCGCCCTGCAGCACACCCAGTGAGCCGGCCCTACCCCCTCTCCCTCCCCGCACACACACAGCGCCCTGCAGCACACCCAGTGAGACGGAGCCTGTGTGAGTGTGTCAGGCTGAGTGAGTGAGGGGAGGTAGATGAGATGGAGCCTGTGTGAGTGTGTGTCAGGCTGAGTGAGTGAGGGGAGGTAGATGAGATGGAGCCTGTGTGAGTGTGTGTCAGGCTGAGTGAGTGAGGGGAGGTAGATGAGATGGAGCCTGTGTGAGTGTGTGTCAGGCTGAGTGAGTGAGGGGAGGTAGATGAGATGGAGCCTGTGTGAGTGTGTCAGGCTGTGTGAGTGTCAGGCTGTGTCAGCCTGTGTGAGTGTGAGGCTGAGCAAGCATCGCCTTGCTGAGTGTGTCAGCATGAGTGTCACGCTGTGTAATCCTGTGTGTGAGTGTGAGGCTGTGTGATCCTGTGAGTGTCAGGCTGTGTGATCCTGTGAGTGAGTGCCAGGCTGTGTGATCCTGTGTGTGTGAGTGAGTGTCAGGCTGTGTGATCCTGTTTGTGAGTGTCAGGCTGTGCGATCCTGTGTGTGCTCCTGTGTAGCTGTGTGAGTGTCAGCCTGTGTGATCCTGTGTCTGATTGAGTGTTAGCCTGCGTGTGAGTGAGGGTCAGGCCATGTGATCCTGTGTGTGCGTGTGAGTGTCATCCTGTGTGTGAGTGTCAGCCTGTGAGTGTGAGTGTCAGCCTGTGAGTGTGAGTGTCCGCCTGTGAGTGTGAGTGTCAGCCTGTGAGTGTCCACCTGTGTGTGTGTCTGCCTGTGTGTGAGTGTCAGCCTGTGAGTGTGAGTGCGAGTGTCAGCCTGAGTGTGAGTGTCCGCCTATGTGTGTGTGTGTGTGTGTCAGCGTGTGAGTGTCAGCCTGTGAGTGTGAGTGTCAGCCTGTGAGTGTGAGTGTCCACCTGTGTGTGTGTCAGCCTGTGAGTGTGAGTGTGAGCCTGTGAGTGTGTCAGCCTGTGTGATCCTGTGTCTGATTGAGTGTTAGCCTGCATGTGAGTGAGGGTCAGGCCATGTGATCCTGTGTGTGCGTGTGAGTGTCAGACTGCGTGTCAGTGAGTGTCAACCTGTGTGAGTGTAAGGCTGAGAGATCCTGCGTGTGAGTGAGTGTCATCCTGTGTGTGTGAGTGTCAGCCTGTGAGTGTCCGTCTGTGTGTGTGTGTCCGCCTGTGTGTGAGTGTCAGCCTGTGAGTGTGTCAGCCTGAGTGTGAGTGTCCGCATGTGTGTGTGTCAGCCTGTGAGTGTGAGTGTCAGCCTGTGAGTGTGAGTGTCAGCCTGTGAGTGTGAGTGTCCGCCTGTGGGTGTCCACCTGTGTGTGAGTGTCAGCCTGTGAGTGTGAGTGTCAGCCTGAGTGTGAGTGTCCACCTGTGTGTGTGTGTGTGTCAGCCTGTGAGTGTGAGTCTGTGAGTGTGAGCCTGTGAGTGTGTCAGCCTGTGAGTGTCAGCATGTGAGTGTGAGTGTCCGCCTGTGTGTGTGTGAGTGGCCCCCTGGGTGATCCTGTGTGTGAGCGAGCATCAGCCTGAGCGCCCAGCCTGCCGCAGCAGCAGCGGAAGCAAATCACCCGCTCTCTGCTGGGGGGGGGAACCCGCCTGCACCTCCACACCCCCCCACCCAGCGAGGCGGAGCTGGGGCGGCTCCCCGCGGCGGAGCTCCGTGCTGCTGCCGCTGCCTGCCCGGGCTTCCTGCTGCAGGGAGGCGCTCTCCCACCCCCCTCCCCCCGCGGCGGAGCTCCGCGCTGCAGCTCGCCCTGTGCTGCTGCTGGAGAGCGGTGGCGCACCGGAGGGAGGGCGGGGAGCAGCAGCCTGAGCCTGAGCAGCCTGAGCAGCAGCCTCTCTCAGCCTCTTCCCCCCACTGCTCCCGCCTCCTCCTCCCCCTGCCCGGCACACGCACACTCACATACCCAGCTCGCTTTGTGCGCGGACCTGGTGGGGGACTGCAGCGGAGAGAGAGAGAGAGAGAGAGAGACGGAGACAAGGAGCCGGAGACACAGCCCCGGGGGTAAGGTCACCCCCTTCTCTGCGGGGAAGGGTGAGGGGGGGACCCCGCAGGATCACCTCGCTGCCTAACCCCCCCCCCACCCCATATATATATTATTGTCATTTATTTTAATTCTTTTTTTTTTAAACCCCTCCAAAAAAAAAAAAAAAATTTTTAAAAATACTTCCGTGGAGGTGACCTCCAGGGGACCGGGACCTCCCTGCCGGGGTACCCGGGGAACGTGCGCTCTATCCCGGGTACTCTCCCAGCCTCGCCCCGCTGGAAAAAAAAATTCTTTTTTTTAATCCAAAATCCGGTTTTATTTGTAATAATAATAATAATAATAATAGATATTTTTGTTGTTCTTGTTGGAGGGATCCGCCTGGATCGGGATTTGGTGATCACATTTTTTTTGTTTTTTCCTCGTTGGCTTTTGCTGCCAGATCTCCATTTTTTTTTTTCTTCTTTCCACCGCACGGTGAGGGAGAGACGGGGGAGATCTCCCAGCAGATCCCTCCTCCTCCTCCTCCGGTCACAGCAAATGGATCACAATGGCGTTTGCTTTTTTTTTTTTTTTTTAACCAGCAGATGTCTGTTGTTGCACCCGGGGGGGGGGAAGAGATCCCTCTCTCTTTCTCTCTCCCCACCGGATCCCTTTCCCTGGGATCGCCTGCCTCTCCCCCTCTCTCCCCCCCCCCCGGGGGCTCCTGCTTGTTTTTCTCGGGCAGGCTGCTAGTTCCGCGCCGGGGCTGGTGAGGTCGCTCTACCGCCCGGATCCCACTCGCTCTCCCCTTCTCTCCCGCCCGGATCCCACTCGCTCTCCCCTTCTCTCCAGCCCGGATCCCACTCGCTCTCCCCTTCTCCCCCCCCCCCCGGATTCCCCTTTCTCTCCCCCGGATCTCCCTCCTAGCTCTCTCTCCCCGCCCGGATCCCTCTCTCCCCGCCCGGATCCCTCTCTCGCTCTCCCCTGGATCCCCCTCTCCCCCTGGATCCCCCTCTCTCCCCCCTCCCTGGATCCCCCTCTCTCCCCCCTCCCTGGATCCCCCTCTCTCCCCCCTCCCTGGATCCCCCTCTCTCCCCCCTCCCTGGATCCCCCTCTCTCCCCCCTCTCTCTCTCCGGATCCCCCCCGCGGCCGGATGGTGAGACTCGGGCAGCTGCTCCTCGGTGGGTCCCGGGGGGGGGGGGGAGGCGTATGCTGGATCTCCCCCCGGGTAATGGATAGGGGGGAGGGTGACCCGGGTACCCCCGGCCCAGCTGCCCGGGGTTGGGTGCATGTGAGCCGGGGAGACGCGAGGGGGCGGCCCGCAGCTTCCGGGGCAGCACGTGGGGAGCGAGAGAGGAAGGTGACCCGGGGAGGGAGGGAGAGAGAAAGAGGTGACCCGGGGAGGGAGAGAGGAACGTGACCCGGGGAGGGAGAGAAAGAGGTGACCCGGGGAGGGAGAGAAAGAAAGGTGACCCGGGGAGGGAGAGAGAGGTGACCCGGGGAGGGAGGGAGAAAGAAAGGTGACCCGGGGAGGGAGAGAAAGAGGTGACCCGGGGAGGGAGAGAGAAAGAGGTGACCCGGGGAGGGAGAGAAAGAGGTGATCCGGGGAGGGAGGGAGAGAGAAAGAGGTGACCCGGGGAGGGAGGGAGAGAGAAAGAGGTGACCCGGGGAGGGAGAGAAAGAGGTGACCCGGGGAGGGAGAGAAAGAGGTGACCCGGGGAGGGAGAGAAAGAGGTGACCCGGGGAGGGAGAGAGAGAAAGAGGTGACCCGGGGAGGGAGAGAGAGAAAGAGGTGACCCGGGGAGGGAGAGAGAGAAAGAGGTGACCCGGGGAGGGAGAGAGAGAAAGAGGTGACCCGGGGAGGGAGAGAGAAAGAGGTGACCCGGGGAGAGAGAGAGAGAGAGAGAGATAGAAAGGTGACCCGGGGAGGGAGAGAGAAAGAAAGGTGACCCGGGGAGGGAGAGAGAAAGAGGTGACCCGGGGAGGGAGAGAGAGAGAGAAAGGTAGGTGACCCGGGGAGGGAGAGAGAGAAAGGTGACCCGGGGAGGGAGAGAGAAAGGTGACCCGGGGAGGGAGAGAGAAAGGTGACCCGGGGAGGGAGAGAGAAAGGTGACCCGGGGAGGGAGAGAGAAAGGTGACCCGGGGAGGGAGCGGTGGAGAGGTGACCCGGGGAGGGAGAGAGGTGACCCGGGGGGGAGGCTGCCTGTGTCCGGGTATCGGGTCTGGGTTCCCGGGGGAGTGGATCGGGTCGGTACCGGGGATCGGTGCTGGGTTCCCGGGGGAGAAGTCCGGGTCGGTACCAGGGGATCGGTGCTGGGTTCCCGGGGGAGAAGTCCGGGTCGGTACCAGGGGATCGGTGCTGGGTTCCCGGGGGAGTGGATCGGGTCGGTACCGGGGATCGGTGCTGGGTTCCCGGGGGAGAAGTCCGGGTCGGTACCGGGGTTCGTTACCGGGGTTCGTTTTCTGGATTCCAGGGGGAGGGGATCGGGTCGGTACCGGGGATCGGTGCTGGGTTCCCGGGGGAGAAGTCCGGGTCGGTACCGGGGTTCGTTTTCTGGGTTCCCGGGGGAGGGGATCGGGTCTGGTTCCGGGGATCGGGTCTGGTTCCCGGGGGAGAGGTCCGGGTCCCGGTGGATTCCCCCCGGGGATCTCTCGCTCTCAGGTCCCCGGGCTGCGCCCCCTGCGGGCGGAGACCAGAGAGACCGCGCCTTGTGCCCGGGGGGGAGGGGGAGGAGTGTGTCACTGTGTGTACAGAATGTATATACTCATATATATATATATATATATCTATACATATACTACTGTGCTATATATATCTTATAAATATAAATATTGTGTATGTATATATATATATATATATATATATATATATATATATATTATATATATATATATATTATATACATACATACATCAGAAAAAGAGAAGAAACTGCGCCCGATCTTTGTGTGATAAAATTTGAACAAGACCATTCAAAACTCACAAAAATCCGAGTGTTACAGGCATTGTATGAGTGTAACTCATGCTCCAAACTCTAGTCTGCTGCTGCTGTGTGTGTATATATAATATATGTATCCCCCTACCCTAACCGCTAAACCCCTAAAGTTATCCCCCTACCCTAACCGCTAAACCCCTAAAGTTATCCCCCTACCCTAACCGCTAAACCCCTAAAGTTATCCCCCTACCCTAACCGCTAAACCCCTAAAGTTATCCCCCTACCCTAACAGCTAAACCCCTAAAGTTATCCCCCTACCCTAACCGCTAAACCCCTAAAGTTATCCCCCTACCCTTACCGCTAAACCCTTAAAGTTACCCCCTATCATAACCGCTAAACCCCTAAAGTTATCCCCCTACCCTAAACCCCTACAGTTATCCCCCTACCCTAACCGCTAAACCCCTACAGTTATCCCCCATCCCTAACCGCTAAACCCCTAAAGTTATCCCCCTAACCTAACCGCTAAACCCCTAAAGTTATCCCCCTACCCTAACCGCTAAACCCCTAAAGTTATCCCTCTACCCTAACCGCTAAACCCCTAAAGTTATCCCCCTACCCTAACCGCTAAACCCCTAAAGTTATCCCCCTACCCTAACCGCTAAACCCCTAAAGTTATCCCCCTACCCTAACCGCTAAACCCCTAAAGTTATCCCCCTACCCTAACCGCTAAACCCCTAAAGTTATCCCCCTACTCTAACTGCTAAACCCCTAAAGTTATCCCCCTACCCTAACCGCTAAACCCCTAAAGTTATCCCCCTACCCTAACCCCCTAAAGTTTTCCCCTTACCCTAACCACTAAACCCCTAAATTTACCCCCTAACCGCTAAACCCCTAAAGTTATCCCCTACCCTAACCGCTAAATCCCTAAAGTTATGCCCCTACCCTAACCGCTAAACCCCTAAAATTATCCCCCTACCCTAACCGCTAAACCTCTAAAGTTATCCCCCTACCCTAACCGCTAAACCCCTAAAGTTATCCCCCTACCCTTATCGCTATACCCCTAAAGTTATCCCCCTACCCTAACCGCTAAACCCCTAAAGTTATCCCCCTACCCTAACCGCTAAACTCCTAAAGTTATCCCCCTACCCTAACCGCTGAACCCCTAAAGTTATCCCCCTACCCTAACCGCTAAACCCCTAAAGTTATCCCCCTACCCTAACCGCTAAACCCCTAAAGTTATCCCCCATCCCTAACCGCTGAACCCCTTAAGTTATCCCCCTATCCTAACCGCTAAACCCCTAAACTTAACCCCCTACCCTAACGGCTAAACCCCTAAAGTTATCCCCCTACCCTAACCGCTAAACCCCTACAGTTATCTCCCTACCCTAACCGCTAAACCCCTAAAGTTATCCCCCATCCCTAACCGCTAAACCCCTAAAGTTATCCCCCATCCCTAACCGCTAAACCCCTAAAGTTATCCCCCATCCCTAACCGCTAAACCCCTAAAGTTATCCCCCTACCCTAACTGCTAAACCCCTAAAGTTATCCCCCATCCCTAACCGCTAAACCCCTAAAGTTATCCCCCTACCCTAACCGCTAAACCCCTAAAGTTACACCCTAACCGCTAAATCCCTAAAGTTTTCCCCCTACCCTAACCCCCTAAAGTTATCCCCCTACCCTAACCGCTAAACCCCTAAAGTAACCCCCTACCCTAACCGCTAAACCCCTAAAGTTATCCCCCTACCCTAACCGCTAAACCCCTAAAGTTATCCCCCTACCCTAACTACTAAACCCCTAAAGTTATCCCCCTACCCTAACCCCCTAAAGTTATCCCCCTACCCTAACCGCTAAATCCCTAAAGTTATCCCCCTACCCTAACCGCTAAACCCCTAAAGTTATGCCCTGACCGCTAAACCCCTAAAGTTATCCCCCTACCCTAACCGATAAACCCCTAAAGTTATCCCCCTACCCTAACCCCTAAAGTTATCCCCCTACCCTAACCGCTAAACCCCTAAAGTTATCCCCCTATCCTAACCGCTAAACCCCTAAAGTTATCCCCTAACCGCTAAACCCCTAAAGTTATCCCCCTACCCTAACCGCTAAACCCCTAAAGTTATCCCCTTAACGCTAACCCCTAAAGTTATCCCCCTACCCTAACCGCTAAACCCCTAAAGTTATCCCCCTACCCTAACCGCTAAATCCCTAAAGTTATCCCCCTACCCTAACCGCTAAACCCCTAAAGTTATCCCCCTACTCTAACCGCTAAACCCCTAAAGTTATCCCCCTACCCTAACCGCTGAACACCTAAAGTTATCCCCTACCCCAACCGCTAAACCCCTAAAGTTATCCCCTAACCGCTAAACCCCTAAAGTTGTCCCCCTACCCTAACCGCTAAACCCCTAAAGTTATCCCCCTACCCTAACCGCTAAACCCCTAAAGTTATCCCCCTACCCTAACCGCTAAACCCCTAAAGTTATCCCCCTACCCTAACCGCTAAACCCCTAAAGTTATCCCCCTACCCTAACCGCTAAACCCCTTAAGTTATCCCCCTACCCTAACCGCTAAACCCCTAAAATTATCCCCCTACTCTAACCGCTAAACCCCTAAAGTTATCCCCCTACCCTAACCGCTAAACCCCTAAAGTTATCCCCCTACCCGCTAAACCCCTAAAGTTATCCCCCTACCCTAACCACTAAACCCCTAAAGTTATCCCCTGACCGCTAAACCCTAAAGTTATCCCCCTACCCTAACCGCTAAACCCCTAAAGTTATCCCCCTACCCAAACCGCTAAACCCCTAAAGTTATCCCCCTACCCTAACCGCTAAACTCCTAAAGTATCCCCCTACCCTAACCGCTAAACCCCTAAAGTTATCCCCCTACCCTAACCGCTAAACCCCTAAAGTTATCCCCCTACCCTAACCGCTAAACCCCTAAAGTTATCCCCCTACCCGCTAAACCCCTAAAGTTATCCCCTAACCGCTAAACCCCTAAAGTTATCCCCTAACCGCTAAACACCTAAAGTTATCCCCCTACCCTAACCGGTAAACCCCTAAAGTTATCCCCCTACCCTAACCGCTAAACCCCTAAAGTTATCCCCCTACTCTAACCGCTAAACCCCTAAAGTTATCCCCCTACCCTAACCGCTAAACCCCTAAAGTTATCCCCCTACCCGCTAAACCCCTAAAGTTATCCCCCTACCCTAACCGCTAAACCCCTAAAGTTATCCCCTGACCGCTAAACCCTAAAGTTATCCCCCTACCCTAACCGCTAAACCCCTAAAGTTATCCCCCTACCCTAACCGCTAAACTCCTAAAGTATCCCCCTACCCTAACCGCTAAACCCCTAAAGTTATCCCCCTACCCTAACCGCTAAACCCCTAAAGTTATCCCCCTACCCTAACCGCTAAACCCCTAAAGTTATCCCCCTACCCGCTAAACCCCTAAAGTTATCCCCTAACCGCTAAACCCCTAAAGTTATCCCCTAACCGCTAAACACCTAAAGTTATCCCCCTACCCTAACCGGTAAACCCCTAAAGTTATCCCCCTACCCTAACCGCTAAACCCCTAAAGTTATCCCCCTACCCTAACCGCTAAACTCCTAAAGTTATCCCCCTACCCTAACCGCTAAACACCTAAAGTTATCTCCATACCCTAACCGCTAAACCCCTAAAGTTATCTCCATACCCTAAAGTCAGCATTTGCATTCTCTTTTCCCGGCCTGTGCTGAATCTCAAATGAGAAGGGTTGGAGGGCCATATACCACCTAGTCAATCTAGCATTGGAATCCTTCATACTATTTAACCACTTCAGTGGAGCATGGTCCGTCACCAAAGTAAAATGGACTCCTGCCAGGTAATGCCTCAAAGCCTCGATTGCCCACTTTACTGCGAGGCACTGCTTCTCAATCACTGAGTAGTTTTTTTCCCTCAGGAACAATTTCCTACTCAGGAAAGGATAGGGTGTTCAACTCCCTCAAACTGTTGTGACAACACTGCCCCTAGCCCTATCACTGATACATCTGTTTGCACTATAAAAGGGCTGTTGAAGTCCGGGCTTCTAAGGATGGGACCCTCTGATAGACACCTTTTTATGTCCTCAAAGGCTCTCTGACAATCCCTTGACCATACCACTTGTGTAGGGGCACACTTTTTTGTGAGGTCCGTTAAAGGGGCTGCCACTTCCGAATAGTTGGGGATGAACCGCCGGTAGTACCCTGCTAAACCCAGCAGAGAGCGTACCTGCGTTTTTGTTTGGGGGGTCGGAACTTCTTTCAGGGCAACTACCTTGTCGGCTAGTGGCCTTACTTTTCCACCTCCCACTGCATACCCTAAATATTTGGTTTCCGCTTTACCCAAGGCACATTTCTTAGGGTTGGCTGTGAGCCCTGCCTCTCTTACAGATTTGAGGACCGCTTTCAGCTTATTTAGATGGGCCCGCCAGTGTTTACTATAAATGACAATGTCATCTAGGTAGGCTGCGGCATAAGTCCTATGGGGCCTCAGTACCTTATCCATGAGTCTCTGAAATGTGGCTGGGTCCATGCAGTGCAAATGACATTGTCACAAACTGGTATAAACCCATGGGAGTGGCAAAGGCTGTTTTGCATTTGGACTTTTCCTCTAAGGGTATTTGCCAGTATCCTTTTGTCAAGTCCAGCGTGGATATATATTCCGCGTTACCAAGGGCGTCAATTAATTCGTCCACCCTTGGCATCGGATATGCGTCAAACTTGGATACCGCATTGACCTTTCGGAGGTCCACACAAAATCTTACCTTCCCATTGGGTTTAGGGACCATAATTAGTGGACTACACCACTCACTGCATGATTCCTCAATCACTCCTAAGTGTAACATTTCTTGTACCTCCTTCTCTACCAGAGCCCTACGACTTTCAGGCAACCTATAAGGACGGGAACTTACTTTTACCCCAGGTGCTGTCTCGATCGTATGGGAAATTAAGTTAGTTTGTCCTGGTAAGTCAGAAAAAACATCCTGGAATTGAGTAATTATTGCTAACAAGTCCCCTTTTTGTTCAGAGGACAACTGTTTACCCATTGGGATTTTATCGTCACTCACGATGTTCTCCCGTGGAGGCTGAGGACCCAAGTCCGTTTCCTCCTCCAACGGGTGGATGAATAGAGACCGCTGCATCTTCCAGGGTTTCAGCAAGTTCACATGGTAAATATGTTTACCCTTCCTGGACCCTGGTTGAGCGATCTCGTAATCCACATCACCCGTACGGCGGAGTACTTCGAATGGGCCCTGCCATTTGGCCAGGAGTTTACTCTCGCAACTGGGTAACATTAACATCACCTGGTCTCCTGGGTGAAACACTCTCATGCGAGCATTCTGATTGTAATGTTTCTCCTGACTGTCCTGGACTGATCTAAATTCTCCCTGGCAAAATGGCCGACCACATCTAGGCGCTTCCTAAGGTCTAGTACATATTGCAGGGTATTCTTAGAAGGGAACGCTGTTCCTCCCAGGACTCCTTTAGGAGGTCTAGGATACCCCAGGGTTGGCGGCCATAGAGCAATTCAAATGGAGAGAATCCCGTGGAGGCCTGGGGAACTTCCCACACTGCAAACAACAGAAAAGGGAGAAGTTCATCCCAGGCTCTCTTCTCTGAATCTACAAATTTCCTCAGCATCCCTTTTAGAGTTCGGTTAAATCTTTCCACCAATCCGTCAGTCTGTGGATGGTAGACCGATGTCCGAACAGACTTGACCTCTAGTAACTTTAAGACATCCTGCATCAGTTTAGCCATGAAATTTGTACCTTGGTCTGTCAACATAACCTGGGGAAGTCCAACCCGTGAGAACAGTTCCAACAACTTGTTGGCTACTTGCTTTGCCGTTGCTGTTCTCAGGGGGAACGCCTCAGGATATCTTGTTGCATAATCAACTATTACAAGAATAAACCTGTGTCCTTTCACAGAAGGTTCTAGAGGTCCTACCAAGTCTACCCCAATCCTCTCAAAGGGAACTGACACCAAGGGTAGAGGAACCAAAGGGGCTGGTTTTTGTCCTTTTGGACTAGTTAGCTGGCACTCCGGACATGCCGCACATAGCTTAGCAATATCACTATGCATCCCTGGCCAATAGAATCGGGATGAAATACGGTCCAATGTTTTATCCCTGCCCAGGTGACCACCCCAAGGGACAGTATGGGCTAGAGTGAACACATATTTAACAAACGCCTTGGGAACCAATATCTGGTGACCTCCCCTGTTTGTGTCTGTCTATTCACCCTATATAGGATATCATTTGATAGCTCAAAATGGGGGAATACTATCACCCCCTGTACATCTAAAATCTGCTCATCAATTTTCACCACCTTGTCATACTGTCTAGCAAGGACTGGGTCTTCCCTTTGCTTCTGGCGAAAGTCAGGGAGGTACAGGTCTGGTAAATCTCCAGGGCCCATATCCCCCTCCCTCTGGCCATCCCCAGCCATCACTTGTGACCTCTGACTACTAGAATGGTCACCTTGAGACCCAGATTTCTGCAACCACTCCTGTTTGTCAGAGCGTCTTTGCTTCCGAGTCTTTTGAACCCGGTGTCTACTGGGAAAAAGGTCTGCCGAGAAGGGGAACAATTTGCCAGGGTTCTCCTGAGCCCTAGAAGGAGGCTCCTTGTGAAAGACTGGGGCCATTAGGTCCGAAAAGAAAGGCCAGTCCCGACCGAGCACAATGGGGGTAGGGAGCCAAGGAGCGACTCCTACTTCGAGGTAAGCCTCCTGACCTTTTACCTGTAGCCGGATTTTGGCCGTCGGATAGCTTTTTACATCGCCGTGTATACATTCTATGCTCCATGGGGAGTCAAAGGAACACACGTTAGGCGGTAACAGTTCCTGGAGGACCAGAGTTTTCCCAGAACCCGAATCTACAAGGGCCTGGACGGGTTTTTCCCCAATCAGGGCTGGAAGTAGCCAGGGCTTGTAATTTTCGCCAGTAAAGGCCGAGGTGACGGTTCTGCTGAATGAACAATCCATCTGTGGACAGTCCACATACCGGTGGCCTTGTTCTCCGCAGGCGGAACAGGGAGAGGGTTCCCTCGCAGGAGGGAGCTGTGGATAGCGCTCCGCTGGACCGGTTACTGGAGACCAGGCATCTGGTGGGTCCTGTGGGCGACGTCCTCGGAAGTTCCTCTCATTTTGCGACGAGCCGACATCCGGAAGGAGATGAGGGTCTCGGCGGGGACCAGCATTTGGACTCCGTCCTTGCTGGAACGACTGCTCCTTCCGTTGGACTTGGCAGTTGTGTATGGATGGGGCCGTAGGTTCCCCATTGATCCTACCTCCCTCTTTGGGCGTCCGCAAGTGCCAGTGGAGTCGGGTCCAGGACACCTGCCTGCTGCTCAGCCCCAAGGAAGTTCTCCACGAGTCGGACCGCCAAAGCTAGGGTTTCAGCAGCGTGGCGTTTTACCCACGAGCGTGCGGAAGGGGGTATTATTTGTAGAAACTGTTCCAAACCCACCTGCTCCAGAATTGCTTCCTTAGTGCACTCCTCGGGTTGTATCCAGCGCGTTCACAAGTCCAATAATCGCTGAGCGAGGACCCGGGGTCTCATCTTAGCGATGTACTTCATGTTCCGGAACTGCTGCCGGTAGGTCTCTGGGGTCAGACCTAAGCGATCCAGTATGGCGGCTTTTACTTGGCGGTAGTCCATTGCCTGATCTGCTGGGAGACCCTGATATGAGGCCTGGACTTCTCCTATGAGGAGCTGGGCCAAAGCAGTTGCCCAGCGATCTGTAGCCCAGCCCTGAGCTTCGGCAACTCTTTCAAATGTCAGTAAAAAAGCCTCTGGATCCTCGTTCGGCGCCATTTTCCTCAGGAGTATAGGGGGTCTGTTTGCAAGTTCTGGACTGGCAGACCCCTGGAATTGGGTCAGCAGCTTGGCCATTCGCTCCTCCTGTGCTGCCTGCTGCTGGGTTAGGAGCTGGGTTTGCTGCTTTCATCTCTCTGCTTGCAGCCGGGCCTGCTCCTGCATTAACAGTCCCTGCTGTTTGGTCTGCTCCTGCATTAACTGTCCCTGCTGTTTGGTCTGCTCGCACAAAAACTCTTTAAAAAAATCTTCCATTTTTTTCATTCTTGTGTGTATGTGTGTGTGTGGCCCTTTAACTGCAGGGCCCTTTCAAAATCCATCCCACTTCTGACACCATATGTTGCAGGGTACATGCAACTACACACGCGGGTTTCTTGACAAGGCTTATTTATTTAGCCTTAAAAGATATACAGCATACAAAAACAAAAATAGCTTTTCATCAGCAAACAATAGAAAAGAAAAATATCTTTTTCTTCAGCAGACCAAACAAAACAGTTTCTATTTAGCAGACAGTCTAAAAATAATGCAGCTACTCTTTTCTATACAGGGGACAGACAGTTCATAATTCATCTACTTTGCTAACAGACCTTGTTTCAGTAATCTCTTCAGTAGCTTACTCCTCTCTCCTCAACAGCCAGCCCCATGTGTCTACAGCCTGGGGTTTTAACACACCTTGATTAGGCAGCTGGGATCCAACTAATTGTCCTGAGGTTCCCAGCTGAAGTTAACCTAGTCAGTGCTGCACTGCAGACTAGACATAGGTTTTCCAGGCATATAGCTGGTGGCTTTTATTTACCCTGTCACACTGCTAAACCCTAAAGTTATTCCCTAGGCTAAAGCCCTTGTTATTACCCTAACCGCAAAACCCCTAAAATGATCCCTTACCTGCTAAACCTTAAAGTTATCCCCCTACCCTAACAGCTAAACCCCTAAAGTTATCCCCCTAACTACTAGATCCCCTAAAGTTATCCCCCTACCCTAACCACTAGATCCCCTAAAGTTATCCCTCTACCCTTAGACTTCTCATCTTGTAGAAGCGGAGGGTCCGCCTGTGCCTGTGTCTCGCCCCCGTCTCACAGACCCTGTCTCTCGCCTCCCGCCCCCGTCTCCCGCCCCCGTCTCACAGACCCCCTACCTTTTCAGAGTATATCCCGGACGCGCGTTGACGTTTCGCCACACGGAGGATGAACGGTGAAGCAGGTGGCAACAAACATCGCAACATGACCGCCCTTAAAGACCAAGGTGAGGCCCCCACCCCACCCCCTCCCCTTGATCTCCTCGCCCCAAGAGCCGACCCTCTTAATTGTCACCCCCCCCGCTCCTCTTGCCTCTGCCCACCCAGAACGCTGGCCACAGGAGGACATGGTGACCCTACTGGAGGCCATGAAGGCCATCTTGCCCGGCCAGGACAACTCCAAGTTCAAGACGGCCGAGTCCCACCCTCGACTGGAATAAGTTGGCCTTCAAAGAGTACTCGGGTCCTGTGTGCCGCCAGAAGTGGATAGAGATCTCCAACGAGGTGCGTGGGCGAGCTCTGAGGAGATGCAACCCCCTCCCACGTAGGGGCAAAGTGACCTAGTGACGTGGTCAATGGGTTAAAGGGCCAGTCCCACGTAGGGGCAAAGTGACCTAATGACAGGGACGTGTGTAATGGGTTGAAGGTGTATATTTTTACCCATTCCATTGAGATACTTGGCCTCGATAAACCTAGTGAGTGATACTCAGGGCTGCTATACGACGCTGCAGTTTTATTTCTAACAGTAACTCTTTTAGGTCAGGAAGTTTCGGACGCTGACAGAGTTGATCCTAGACGCAGAGGAACACGTCCGAAACCCCTACAAAGGCAAAAAGCTCAAGGTAAGTACCACAAGGTTGGCGTAAAGCAGATGTGATGCCTATCGTTAAAAAGGGAGCTAGATCACAACCAGGGAATTACAGACCTGTAAGCCTGACATCAATAGTAGGGAAACTACTTGAAGGTTTAATACGGAATAATATTCAGGAATACCTAATGGAAAACAAAATCATTAGTAATAGTCAGCATGGATTTATGAAGGATAGATCTTGCCAAACTAACCTTATTTGTTTATTTTTTGAGGAGGTAAGTAGGTATTTAGACCAGGGTAATGCAGTTGATGTGGTCTACTTAGATTTTGCAAAGGCTTTTAATACGGTTTCACACAGGAGGTTGGTGTACAAATAAAGCAAATTGGACTCAGTAATAATGTATGCACCTGGATTGCAAACTGGTTAAAGGACAGACAACAGAGGGTTGTCATAAATGGAACTTTTTCAGGTTGGGCTAAAGTCGTGAGTGGAGTACCTCAGGGATCGGTACTGGGACCCCTGCTTTTTAACTTTTATTATTAATGACCTTGAGGTTGGCATCGAGGCAAAGTGACCTAATAACAGGGACGTGTTTAATGGGTTAAAGGGTCAGTCCCACGTAGGGGCAAAGTGACCTAATGACAGGGACGTGTTTAATGGGTTAAAGGGTCAGTCCACGTAGGAGAAAAGTGACCTAATGACAGGGACGTGTTTGATGGGTTAAAGGGTCAGTCCCACGTAGGGGCAAAGTGACCTAATGACAGGGACATGTTTAATGGGTTTAAAGGCTCAGTCCCACGTAGGGGCAAAGTGACCTAATGACAGGGATGTGTTTAATGGGATAAAGGGTCAGTCCCACGTAGGGGCAAAGTGACCTAATGACAGGGACGTGTTTAATGGGTTAAAGGGTCAGTCCACGTAGGAGCAAAGTGACCTAATGTTGAATGGGTTAAAGGGGTAATATGGGAATTTTGTAACCCCTTTCACAGAAACACCCCGAATTTCCGAAGAAGCCACTGACCCCGTATTTCCGCTTCTTCATGGAGAAACGCGCCAAATACGCCAAACTGCACCCCGAAATGAGCAATCTCGATCTGACCAAGATCCTGTCCAAGAAATACAAGGAGCTGCCCGAAAGAAGAAGGTGAGAGGTGGGGAGGGAGAGAGAGAGGTGGGGAGGGAGAGAGAGAGGTGGGGAGGGAGAGAGAGAGGTGGGGGAGGGGGGAGAGAGAGAGGTGGGGAGGGGGGAGAGAGAGAGGTGGGGAGGGGGAGAGAGAGAGGAGGGTGGGGAGGGGGAGAGAGAGAGGTGGGGAGGGGGAGAGAGAGAGGTGGGGAGGGGGAGAGAGAGAGGTGGGGGAGGGAGAGAGAGAGGTGGGGAGGGAGAGAGAGAGGTGGGGAGGGGAGAGAGAGAGGTGGGGAGGGAGAGAGAGAGGTGGGGAGGGAGAGAGAGAGGTGGGGAGGGAGAGAGAGAGGTGGGGAGGGAGAAAGAGAGGGTGGGGAGGGAGAGAGAGAGGTGGGGAGGGAGAGAGAGAGGTGGGGAGGGAGAGAGAGAGGTGGGGAGGGAGAGAGAGAGGTGGGGAGGGAGAGAGAGAGGTGGGGAGGGAGAGATAGAGGTGGGGGAGGGAGAGAGAGAGGTGGGGAGGGAGGGAGAGAGGAGAAGGGGAGGGAGCGAGGAGAAGGGGAGGGAGAGGGGGGCAGATGGGGCTTCGGGGGGGGAATAGAGAGGATGGGGGCGGGGGGGGGAAGCAGGAGTGGAGGTCCCGGCAGGGCCCTACAAGCAGATATGGTGGAGCTCTGTGAGGTTAGCTTTGCCTATCTACCTCTGAACTCTCCCCCGCCCCCTCCACCTCTTCCCCAGACGAAATACATCCAGGATTTCCAGAGGGAGAAGCTGGATTTTGAGAGGAATTTGGCCAGATTCAGGTGAGCTGGGCCGACGCGTGTATCTGTGTTTGCAAAGTTGCACGGTATCGATGCCATTAGTCTCACCGCTCGCTCTGTCTTTCCTTCTTTCAATCTATCTCGGATTTTCTTACCCCCTCTCTTTCTCTCTCCCGTTTTCCACAGGGAGGAGCACCCAGATCTCATGCAGAACCCCAAAAAGACTGATATCCCGGAGAAACCGAAGACCCCTCAACAGCTGTGGTACAACCACGAGAGGAAGGTCTACCTCAAAAATGCGGCCTGATGTGAGTGTGTGATAGTGGACATCCCTGCCTGGCGCCTCCCGTGTGTGTGTGTTTGTGTGTGCCACTGTGATTATTTATTTATAAAATGTGTTACCAGGAAGTTATACATGTGAGTTACCTCTCGTTTTCACGTATGTTCTGGGCACAGAGTTATGATGACAGATACATGGTTACAAATACACGGTTACATTAAGTGAGCCGGGTTATACATTATATACAAGACATCGCATGCATGGTTAAAGATAATATATATTATAGGCGTATGTAACGGTTACAGATAATATATATTATAGGCGTATGTAACAGGTGCAGATAATATATATTATAGGCGTATATAACAGTTACAGATAACATATGTTATAGGCGTATGTAACAGTTAGGGATAATATATATTATAGGCGTATGTAACGGTTACAGATAATATATATTATAGGCGTATGTAACAGGTGCAGATAATATATGTTATAGACGTATGTAACAGTTACAGATCAGATTAAAATGTGAGACAGCTTTAGTTTTGAAAGAACTTAGCCTGGTGGCGGCTGTGAGAGTCTCCGGTAGATTGTTCCAGTTTTGGGGTGCCCGGTAAGAGGAGGAGCGGCCGGATACTTTGCTGATCCTGGGGACCATGAACAGTAATGGAGGATATCCCTGTCTGGCTCATCATGTGTGTGATGGAGGATATCCCTGTCTGGCTCATTGTGTGTGTGTGTGTGTGTGTGTGTGTGTGTGTGTGTGTGTGTGTGTGTGTGTGTGTGTGTGTGTGTGTGTGTGTGTGTGTGTGTGTGTGTGTGATGGAGGACATCCCTGCCTGGCTCATCGTGTGTGTGTGATGGAGGACATCCCTGCCTGGCTCATCGTGTGTGTGTGTGATGGAGGACATCCCTGCCTGGCTCATCGTGTGTGTGTGATGGAGGACATCCCTGCCTGGCTCATTGTGTGTGTGATGGAGGACATCCCTGCCTGGCTCATCGTGTGTGTGTGATGGAGGACATCCCTGCCTGGCTCTTGTTCTCTCCTCTCCCTCTATTACACTGACGCCCCCCTCCCCCTCCTCTGATATTAGGCCAGCACAAAGGACATCAAAGACTCTCTGGGCAAACAGTGGTCTCAGCTTTCCGACA